>NC_057712.1:93617523-93660154 GCF_004010195.1 Chiloscyllium plagiosum
GGATGATACGATGTATATGGAGGTTGGTGGGGTGGTAGGTGAGGACCAGTGGGGTTCTGTCCTGGTGGTGATTGGAGAGGCGGGGCTCAAGGACGGAGGAGCGGGAAGTGGAGGAGATGCAGTGGAGAGCATCGTCGACCACGTCTGGGGGGAAATTGCAGTCTTTGAAGAAAGAGGTCATCTGGGCTGTTCGGTATTGGAACTGGACCTCCTGGGAGCAGATGCGGTGGAGACGAAGGAATTGGGAATATGGGATGGCATTTTTAAGGGGGCTGGGCGAGAGGAGGTGTAGTCTAGGTAGCTGTGGGAATCGGTGGTAAATGTCCGTGTTGATTCGGTCGCCCAAGATAGAAATGGAGAGGTCTAGGAAGTGGAGGGAGGAGTCTGAGACGGTCCAGGTAAACTTGAGGTCGGGGTGGAAGGTGTTAGTAAAGTGGATGAACTGTTCAACCTCCTCGTGGGAGCACGAGGCAGTGCCGATACAGTCATCGATGTAGCGGAGGTAAAGGTGGGGGGTGGTGCCAGTGTAGCTGCGGAAGATGGACTGTTCCATATATCCTATGAAGAGGCAGGCATAGCTAGGGCCCATGCGGGTGCCCATGGCTACTCCTTTGGTTTGGAGGAAGTGGGAGGATTGGAAAGAGAAGTTGTTCAGAGTCCTGACTTGGAAATATATCACTGTTCCTTCACAGTTGTGGATCAAAATCCTGGAATTCCCTCACAACAACCTTTTCAAGGGCAATTATTGATTGCCAATAAATGCTGGCCCAGCCAGCAAACTCTACTTAACATGAATGAATTTTAAAAAATAATTATAGATTACATTACAGTGTGGAAACATGCCCTTCGGCCCAACAAGTCCACACCAACCCGTCGAAGCACAACCCACCCATACCCCTACATTTACCCCTTTCCTAACACTACGGGCAACTTAGCATGGCCAATTCACCTGACCTGCACATCTTTGGACGGTGGGAGGAAACCGGAGGAAACCCATGCAGACACGGAGAGAACGTGCAAACTCCACACAGTCAGTCGCCTGAGGCAGGAATTGAACCCAGGTCTCAGGCACTGTGAGGCAGCAGTGCTAACCACTGTGCCACCCACAATAATGTTATAGCATGTAATCTATACAACTGTGCATGCCGATTATGTTTTGAAGTTTTATGAATTATTTTAACTTAAAACCTAAACAGCTTTGTTACTTTCTAGTTAGTAGAGGTTGTGTGTTTAGGAAGTGCTATCAAAGTAGGCTTGGTGCAATGCATTTTGAAGATGATACAGATGGCTGTGCATTGATGATGAAGGAAATCAGTTTTGAAGGTGGTGGTTGGAATCCACCAATCAAGTTGGCTACTTTGTTTTGAACCCATGTTGAGCTTCCTGATAGTGGTTAAAGTTGCAGCTATTTAAGTAAGTATTTGATCCCACTTTTTATTTATTTCTTGTAGATGATGTACAGGCATTAGGGAAATAGGAGATGAGGTTCTCTCCACAGAATTCCTACCCTCTGATCTATTCTTACAACCACACTTATTTGGCTGGTTCAGTTGGGTTTCTGGTCAATAGTAATCTCGAGGATGACACAGTGATGGTAATCATTTTGAACATCAAGGGATGATGGTTTGATTTTGTTTTGTTCAAAATGATTATTGTCTGGTACTTAGTTAGCGTAAATGTGACTTGCCATTTATTAGCCCAAGCGTGGATGTTTTCCAGGTCTTGCTGCAAATAGACATTAGCTATTTCAGTATCTGAGGAGTCGTGACTCTTTTGGAATATGGTGCAATCACCAACGAACATTCCCACTTCTGACTTTATGATGGAGGAAGGCCATTGATGAAGCAGCAGAAGATGGTAAGACCTAGGACACTACCATAAGGAACTCCTGCAGAGATGTCCTTGGACTGGGATTGAATAATCTCTAACAACCACAGATTAGATTAGATTCCCTACAGTGTGG
The DNA here is from genome assembly GCF_004010195.1 of Chiloscyllium plagiosum. NCBI lineage: Eukaryota > Metazoa > Chordata > Chondrichthyes > Orectolobiformes > Hemiscylliidae > Chiloscyllium > Chiloscyllium plagiosum. The sequence continues at coordinate 93,619,487 of NC_057712.1, forward strand.
AAACAGGCCCAACCAGTCCACATTGACCCTCTGAAGAGTAATCCACTCTGACCCATTTCCCTCTGACTAATGCATCTAACACTATGGGCAATTTAGCATGGCCAATTCACCTGAACTGCACATCTTTGGATTGTGAGAGCAAACCAGAGCACCTAGAGGAAACCCACGCAGACACAGGGAGAATGTTCAAACTCCACACAGAGGCTGGAATCAAACCTAGGACCCTGGTGCTGTGAGGCAGCAGTGCTAACCACTGAGCCATATAGCCATCCTCCTTTATGCTAGGTATGACTCCGACCAGTGAAAAGCTCTTCCCCTGATTCCCATTGACAACAGTTTTGCTGGGGGTCCTTGATACCATACGTGAAAAAATGCTGCCTTGATGGGTATTGCTTTGTCATGAGTGGTATCAAGTTCTTCGAGCTCTGCGGAACAAAATGATTGCTAAATTAGCTGAAGACACAAAGATAGGTGGGAAGATAAATTGTGAAGAGAACATAAAGAGACTGCAGAGGGATATAGATATGCCAAATGAGCTGTTGAATATTTGGCAAATGGAGTATTTAGTGTGAAAATATGAACATATCCACTTTGGTAATAAGAATAGAAAAGCAGCATGATGTCCTGATATTTCGATTACCATTAGAGCAGAACCTTTTTACAATACGCCACTTATCAACCACCAATTATTCTGGTCAAAATTCTAGGCCTGACCTGTCCTGAATACGTTCATTGGAGGAAACGAGGGAGGAATTCATTCAGCTCTTGTACAACATTGCAAGCCAAGACTTGTTTCATGTTACAGTACTTTCTATTTCAGAAGTAAAAGGTCCAAAGTCACTTTGACATCAACTGAGGAAAGGAAAGTGTGTAATGTAAGTGAGGGGGCAGTGTCATAATCAGGTAGTTAAGGAGGTATGCCAGGTGCCAGATGAGTGAGGGTAGTAAGCTGCCATGTGAGTGAGATGGTAGATATCAGATGAGTGAGGGAGTAGGATATTAGTTAGGTAAGGGCGGAAGTTTGCCAGGTTGATGAATGGATTGAGTGCTGTGTTTGCCAGATTGATGATGGCAATGGGCAAAGGAAGGGATTTCAGGTTCAGCGGGGTTATGTAACGGGGTTCGTGGGGATTGGGTCTGATGAGTTGGGGGGGGGTGGTCAGGCCCAACTGGGGGAAGGGGGAGGGGGTGTGGCTGTTGGGTATAGCAAGGTCCAAGGGTAGGGTCCTGGTCCAATGGTGTCTATAGCTGGGGGTGTGTAGTTGCTGTTGTGAGGGGTGGGGGCAGTCAGTCATGAGTTGGAGTTTTAGTTTAATAGTTATTCAGGAGTTTAGATTAAGTTTTTAATTCTCTTAACTGTTCCAAGTTAGTAAACTTATGTGAGTCAGAACCCTCTGAGTTCTCCAAATTTAAGGGGCTTTTTTGGAGAGTTTTAGATACTGGGGAATTGTTCATTAGAGATTTCAATTTCCCAGGTAATTCCCACAGAATCAGCTGCATCGGGGATTCTGCATGGTCCCGATGTGCAAGTCCAATCTGTGCTCCTTCACTGACTATCTGGCAGTCAGAAATCAGACAGAGATTATTGAATTACGAGATACCAAAGGTTCAAGGTGTCCTGGTACATGAATCACAAAAGATTAGTATGTAGATATAGTAAATAGTAAGAAAGGCAAATGGAGTGTTGTTATTTACCTGAGGGGAAATGAAATACAAAAGTAGATCTGTTTTGCTTCAGCTGTATAGAGCAAGGCAACAGTTAGAGTACAGCATAAAGCTTTGGTCTCCTTGTTCAAAAGAGGTTGAAAATGCATTAGAAGCAGTCAGGGAAGGTTTATTTCACTGATACCTGGGAAGGGAGAGTTATCTGAGATGAAAGGTTGGATAGGTTGAGACTGTATCCAAAGACCCACCTGTATTTTCCTGTAATGTCACACGTTGGCCATCATGGAAGAAGCAATTTGAAAGGACTGTCAGTAGCCAGTTTTTCTCTCCCACCATTGCTGCCCTTCTCACTCAAGCCAATTGTCACTTGATGAAACTGCTATCCCGCTTTTACATGTTAATTGAGAAGCTTAACCTACATTTGTTTTCCAATCAAAATTGCAATTGAGAAGCTGTGGTGAAACCACTGTAATCCATCTGATCTAACTAGCCAGTTTCAGAAGGAATTCCCAGATTTTGACCTGACAAAATAAGAAACACCACTATAGTTTCAAGTCAGGTGTGGCTTGAAGGGAAATTTTTAGGTGATTGTGTTCAACTGTGGCTGATCCCCTTGTCTTTCTAGAATGTAGAGGTCACAAGTTTCAAAGGTGCCTTGATGAGTTGTTGCAATGCATCTTGTAGATGCTGCCACTGTGGAGGTGGGATTGAATGTTGAAGTTGCTGGTAGATGAGGTGCCCATCAAGTGGGAAGCATTGTCCTGGATGGTGTAATGCTTTTTTATTGACTATTTCTGACATTTTTTTTACTTTTTTTTACTTTCCTGCTAATATGTCTTCAGGTCATCTACAGGAGGTGTCTACTTAACAGAACTGACAGAAAGTTGTTCAGCCTTGCTCATTTGAGATCCAAGACAAATGTGTGTCGGGTCCTCATCAGAAAGTTATACTACACTAATAACATCATTTCATACTGTCAAATACCTTCAGTGGCAAATAGGCCAACTCACACACATCTTTAAAGGCCATCAGCATCAGAAGGACAAATATCATGGCCAGTGATGTTGCCATACCACTATCTATCAGCACTGATAATGTGATGCTGGTGGTTGTTGATAGTTGCCATCAACAATATATGTCCCAAAAGCTGCATTTGTTATGTCCAGGATTAGTCGCAGAGTGTAGCTCAACAGCAACCTGACCAAGAACAATAAACTGCCAGACTACCAAGGCTATGTCTTTGGCACAGTATTCTATGATGGTGAGACCTGGAAAATATATTCTAGTCAGGTGAAAAGACTGAACAGTTTCCACATTCACTGTCTCAGATATGTCCTCAGCCAGTACAAGGTCACCAACTCAGAGATCTTGGAGTATGCTGATCCTACAGCAAATATTCATTGCTAACCCAATGACATCTGAATTGGCTTTGCCATGATCATCAGGTGTAAGCCAGCCTTAAACCGAAGACCTTCTGTAAAGTGAACTGCAATTAAGTCCCAACCCTGTGGGCACCCATACCTCTGGTACAAAGATACCAGCCAGCAAGATATAAATACAATGACATAGACAACTAGGAGATGTTTGCTGATAGCCATGATCTCTGGAAGGCGATTTTTCAGAAGGGCATTGAAAGAGACAAGAGAAACAAAAAACCCATCTGCTGAGAAAAGGTCAGATTAAAAAAAGACCAATGAATAATTCAACTTTTCAGCCGTTGTGTTACTCTGTTACATATGGGGTACATGTATGGAATGAGCTGCCAGAGGAAGTGGTGGAGGTTGGTACAATTGCAATGTTTAAAAGACATCTGGCTGGGAATATGAATTGGAGGGATATGGGCCGGGTGCTGGCAAGAGGGACTAGATTAGGTTGGGATATCTGGTCAGCAATGACGAGTTGGACCGAAGGTCTGTTTCTGTGCTGTACATCTCGATGACTCTATATGTGGCAGAGAATGCCATGCAGGGTGGAGCTCCAGAGCCACACAGGTAATGCTTAACACAGTGCTGACAGGCCTGCACAAACCATCATCTTATGAGATAGAAAAGGCTGCCACACTATTGATTACAATGTTTAAAGCTGTTGGGCATTTTGTAATGTTTAATAATAATTCAAAATTTAGGATAATCAATTAAAAACAAAGTTATTTAAGGATTAGCATTCAATTTTGACAGTTAGTCATGCCATTGTGAGGCAGACAAGCTCCAGAAGGTGGACGGAAGAAATCGAGAAACAGTCCCCCTCATCCTGCTCCATGCAGCTGTTGATTTGAATGTGGGATTTGCAGCAACTTGTAAGGAAGCAATTTGCTGATCATTTCTATCAATCTGTGGGAGACCCACAATATATTTTGGGAGGAAACTTGCCAAATAACTTCAATATATTCAGCAGTGTCTCTATGAGTATTTTCTCATCCTCTCTCCATCATTAATGGTGCAGAAATGAATGTACTACTATTAATGGGGAAATTTAGAAAATACAATAATTTGCATGTTGCAGCTCATGTTACTAAAACTTCAGCAATTCATAGTATTTTTCCAACGGTCTTTTTAAATCTAACCTAGGCATTCTGTGGAATAACCACTTAAGGTTTGCTAACAGAAGTTAAAATATTTGTTGAAAATTAAGTCAATGGTTTACACTGTAGAGTAGGTTTATTTTTTATTTTTGAAATGTACTCATTATTTGAATCAAAGCCACTGTGAATAAATAATTTCACAAAGCTCAGATGGTAAAGGTTGCTGTCCTTTTTTCAGAATTAAGTTAAAAATTAGAAGTACGTTACTTAAATAATTGGTGCTCCTGAAGCTTATGAAATGTATTTTACTCTCACAATTAACCATAATGTGACTGCAAATGATAAAGGCAGTTCTCACACCTAATAGGTATAAAGGATTTGATTAAAGATTAAAACAGTGGTACTTGACAAATATAAAACTACCTAGCGAGTTTGGAAAAGATTTGTAGCTGAAGTTGAGGTTCTGGATGTAAGTTTGTTCGGTGAGCTGCAAGGTTCATTTTCAGACATTTCGTCACCGTACTACTTAACATCATCAGTGAGCCTCCGGTGAAACCCCTCACATTAAACTGCCTCTCACAGTAGCATGAGCTGAAGATTAAGGAGTCACTAAGAATTTGTTTTCCATGGAATAATTTTATTCAGTTGTACAAGAGTTTCCAGACTTTATTCAGTAGTAACACAGCGTGAAAAGAACTGAATTACAAGCAGTATTAAATCTGCAGACACATAAATTGAGGTCTATGTACAATTATGTAATATATATATATATATCTATTCCCATGTTCATTCTGTGCTTGGACCTAATGTTTCATCTTTGCACATACTTGTTGTAGAAGGGTTCTGATAATGTCAGAGCTGAAGAATATACATTTCTGCTAGGAACAAAAAGCAAGATTACGGATTTTGAAAATTTATTTCTTAGCAAGTTGTTAGTGAATTAATTTGAGTGTCAAGTCTTTTCACCCTTACCTTTGCCTAACTATAAGTTAATTACGTTTTGAAATTGGTTGGCCAAAACTAGATTATGTTATGGATGCATTCTCTCTTCTAACATATGGAGGAGTGAGAGATCTGCTTCGTGGCATTTAGCTTCCTTTTCTGTGGCTTACACCTGAAGTGTAGAGAGAGATAAAGTAATTGACAAATGCTTTATTAATGTCACTAGAAATATTTTTAAGGAAGAGGTTGACTAGGCTAGAGCTGTTTTCCCTGATGTGTTGGTGGCTGAGGGGTGACCTTATAGAGGTTTATAAAATCATGAGGGGCATGGATAGAATAAATAGACAAGGTCTTTTTCCTGGGGTGGAGGAGTCCAGAACTAGAGGGCATAAGTTTAGGGTGAGAGGGGAAAGATATAAAAGAGACCTAAGGGGCAACTTTTTCATGCAGAAGGTGGTGCGTGTATGGAATGGGCTGCCAGAGGAAGTGGTGGAGACTGGTACAGTTGTAACATTTAAAAGGCATCTGGATGGGTATATGAGTAGGAAGGGTTTGGAGGGATATGGGCCAACTGCTGGCAAATGGGACTAGATTTGGATTGGGATATCTGGTCGACATGGACGAGTTGGACCGAAGGGTCTGTTTTCGTACTGTACATCTCTATGACTCTATAATTAAGCTTAAACCTGGATGAGAGAATTAAAAATCAATGTGCAATGTTAAACAGAAATAGCTGCAAAGCTCCTCAAAATAATATACAAATTTTTAAAATAAATTAAATGTAATTAGCTGCATTGATAATGGCTTTCTTGTTTTTATACATTTGGCAGGAGATGCAACAGAAATTCTAGCATCAGTCCTGGAAGGCTAAAAATACTTGTTCATGTAGTTAAGTAGAAATGTAAATCAAATTAGTTCAATTGAGCAGAAGTGTTGTAATATTGTGAATGTCTATCAATGTAGCAAACTTTGACTGAAGCTTGCAACAGCTTATTTGTTGCCGTTCTAAAAGCCTTGTAGGCCTGACAAAATACAGTGTATGATTCACCACAGGATTCCCCAAGCAGACTTATAAATGGTGCGTTATTCATTTATAACTTGACTTCATCAGACTGAAGCACCCACAGTACAGCAATGATGAGAAGCAAGACTATTCTTTTCACACCTCTGAAGTTCTGATCTCAGTAGAATCACAGATGAATTACCAGGAGAAGACCCACATGGGTCCCTCCTCAATCACTAACGCTGGAAGCACACACTACAACCTCAGAATACTCTGTTAGAATGTCCTCCTACCCCATGTCTTTAATGCTCTATGCAGTTCTATAAGTCAGTACTACTGCCTACACATTGAAATAGAGGTCTAGAGTATCTTGGGCTGTGGATGTCTGAATATAAGACCATAAGACATAGGAGTGGAAGTAAGGCCATTCGGCCCATCGAGTCCACTCCGCCATTCAATCATGGCTGATGGGCATTTCAACTCCACTTACCCGCATTCTCCCCGTAGCCCTTAATTCCTTGTGACGTCAAGAATTTATCAATCTCTGCCTTGAAGACATTTAGCGTCCCAGCCTCCACTGCACTCTGCGGCAATGAATTCCACAGGCCCACCACTCTCTGGCTGAAGAAATGTCTCCGCATTTCTGTTCTGAATTTACCCCCTCTAATTCTAAGACTGTGTCCACGGGTCCTAGTCTCCTCGCCTAACGGAAACAATTTCCTCGCGTCCACCCTTTCCAAGCCGTGTACTCTTTCTGAAGCTGCTTGCTCTTTATCTCTAAGAACGGTTCTTCAGCTCTTTATGTACTGTGACTCTCCTTTATTTATATTTCAACATAATAGGCTTGCAAATACAGCTTTCCAGTGTAGTGTCTTAAGCTCTCTGTATTCACATGCACATTCTAGACTGATATTTGTCCTTTACTCTTGTCAGAATCATGTGAACAGTTATATCATGAATCTCATTGTATCACATTTATGTTTTATCTCTGTATCACTTTGTTTTAGGTCTTTCAATCACAAGAAACTGACACAAAATATATATTTATTCTTATTTTTTAAACTGTCCTGTAATCTCCCCTGTTTTTAGGTCTTTCTTCATATTTGCATTTCCTCATACTTGGCAGCATCCTGGTGAACCTACACCATATCTATTGCTTCAACATCCTTCCTATAATGTGGAATCCAAAACTGCACACACTTCTTCAACTGTGGTCTTATCAGGATTTCATTTACATTTATATCTTTTTTTAACATTCTCTATTTTACCACAGGCACACTGTTTAATTTGTTTTCTTTTAAGAGCGTTCTGCACAGGTTCCTGTACTTAACATCTCATGAACACAAACACTTGTAGATCATCCAATTTTCAATATTCAAAATTTGTTTAACTTTTTTCCATCCAAATATGCTACCTTATATTTACTAGCATTCAATTTTATCCTTTAATTCTGCTCCATCAGAAGTAACATTACTTAGATTACTTGCAGTGTGGAAACAGGCCATTCGGCCCAACAGGTCCACAATGACCCGCCGAAGCACAACCCACCCAGACCCATTCTCCTACATTTACCCCTTCACCTAACACTACGGGCAATTTAGCGTGGCCAATTCAACTAACCTCCACATTTTTGGACTGTGGGAGGAAACCGGAGCACCCGAAGGAAACCCACGCAGACACGGGGAGAATGTGCAAACTTCACACAGTCAGTTGCCTGAGGCAGGAATTGAACCTGAGTCTCTGGCGCTGTGCCGCCCAAATATTTTAGATTAGATTACTTACAGTGTGTAAACAGGCCCTTCGGCCCAACAAGTCCACACCGACCCTCCGAAGAGCAACCCACCCAGACCAATCCTACATTTACCCCTCCACACTGCGGCATGCTGAAGCAACTAGTATTGATAGATTGATATTTGTCCTTTACTCTTGTCAGAATCATGTGAACAGTTATATCATGGATCTCATTGTATCACATTTATGTTTTATCTCTGTATCACCTTGTTTTAGGTCTTTCAATCATAAGAAACAAGAGTTGCATGAGTTATCACACTCAGAATAGGATGTGCAGAATACATGCCTTCAGCACTTTAGTCTGCAGAGACCCCTAGAATTCAAATGGAACTACTTCTAGTAAAATATCAAAGTCTTTTGAGCCTCACCTGAAATCCTAAAATAAATTGATTACTTTGTCTAGAGAAGTTATGTAATCTGATCTGTGGTTCTGTGTTAACTGTGTTGGCAACTTTAATAATGTATAAGAATATATTTTCCCCTGGGGTGTGAGCATCACAAGCAAGACCAGCATTTATTGTGGATTATACCACACAGGGTGGGATGCATAATATTGAGGAGGACTGCAAAACATTACAGAAGTCATCTTGCAGATTGGACAAATAATTGAGAAATTAAGTTCAACACAGATATATGGGAGGCACTATATTTTGATCAGCAGAATGCAAGTCACTTGTTTTGAAGGTACAAATATAGGTAAAGTCACAAAACAACAGGAGGTGTGAGTACAAATACACCAACAGGTAAAGGTTGCACCATAACTTAGGAAGACCACTAAAAAGGCATACAAAGCACTCCCTTTATTTATAGCATGTTAGATTTGAAAAGTAGGAAACATATACTGAACCAATGTTGAACTGTGGTTAGATGACACTCAGAATATTGAGTGTTTCTGACTACAATATTATGGAAATGACATATATGCATTGTTATTCATATTAGGAAAGCACTGTCAAGCTGGGTCTCATTACTCTTGAAAGAAAAGGATCAGTGACTTAAAACTAAGAAAGGCTTCCATCAAGTGAACACGGAAAGAGAGTGGAATCCTATAGGGATGTAAGCAATTTGTGAAAGAATCAAATGACAAGTGCAGCAAGGCTCACCTCAACATCGAGAACATAGAACAGTACAGGTCAGAGCCAGGCCCTTTGGGCCACCATGTCTGTGCTGACCATAGTGCCACTCTAACCTAATCTCATCTGCCTGGGTTCATATCCCTCTATTCTCTGCCTGTTCATGTGTTCATCTAAATGCCTCTTTAACATTCCTTTCACATCTGCTACCACTGCTTCCCTGGTGGAGCATTCCAGGCGCCTAGCACACTCTGTGTAAAAAACTTGTCTCACATATCTCCCTCAAACTTTTCTCCTCTTACCTTGAACCTACGCTTCCTTGAATTTGACATTTCTATCCTGGGAGAAGCATTCTGACCATCCACCCTATCAATGCCTCTCTGAATTTTGACTTGGAGGTGCCGGTGTTGGACTGGGGCATACAAAGTTAGAAATCACACAACACTAGGTTATAGTCCAACACGTTTATTTGGAAGCACTCGCTTTCATAGTGCTGCTCTTTCATCAGGTGGTTGTGGAGTATAAGATTGTAAGACACAGAATTTATAGCAAAATTTTACAGTGTGGTGTAACTGAAATTATATATTGAAAAAGACCTGGATTGTTTGTTAAGTCTCTCATCTTTTAGAGTGACCATGTTGGTTTCAGTTCTTTCATATGAAAACCTTTGCTATAAATTCTGTGTCTTACGATCTTATACTCCACAACCACCTGATGAAGGAACAGCGGTCCGAAAGCTAGTGCTTCCAAATAAACCTGTTGGACATAATCTGGTGTTGTATGATTTTCAACTCTCTTAATTTTCTATACATCTATCAGGTTATGCCTCATCCTCCAATGCTTTAGTGAAATAATCCAAGTTTGTTCAAGCCCGCCTTATAGATAATACACTCCAATCCAGGCAACATCCTAGTAAACCTCTTTTGCACCTCCTCCAAAGCCTCCACATCGTTCCTACAGTGTAGTGATCAGAACTTCACATGATACGCCAAACATGGCCGAACTAAACTCTTGTACAACTGCAACATTTTTTATGTTTTTTACAAATGGTGTGTCAAAACCCTTGCTAGGCAGTATGAGATACCAATTGACCAATGATACCAATTCTTGACTATTAAACACTTTGTTAATACCACAAATCACCTCATTAATATCCATATTCCCATCTTACCAGACTCACCAAACAAACTTGACAAGGAATCCAGAATGTATACCTGGCAGATTCAACTTACCATTTGCTCTGAATAACCTCTATCTTGGACACTGGGATGTAACCGCTTAAGGCACGATCCATGAACACCAGTATCATTTAAAGACAGTGCCATCTGACATTTACAAACCCATTTTGATCACTATGGCACCTTGCTAGTACACTGGTGGCCATTCACTGTGGCATGCTGAAGCAACTAGTATTGAGAAGACTTCAGCAGGGGCTCTTCTCCTCTACGGACAGGGACCAGGCTGCATCTCAGGTATGCTTCTTTGCTCTTTTTGTGCTCACTCATTTTGTGCCTACCTGCATGTTCGCACCAACATGGCTTGCTTAGCTTTGCTGTGCCACGCTATGCCTATTAGCACATTCAGACAAAGCTGCCATTCTAAGTGACTATTTTAATGCAGACACACTGAAAGGCTGTTCGCCATTCTTGTTGGATGTCGGGTAAGGTGTATCTTGCTGTATGGCACACAAGGTCCAAAATATAACACCTCAGGAACGTGCTAACTATTTGCATGGCAAACATACTGCACATTCATTTAATTAAATGGACATGGCAGAAATTACTGAGGGACTGTCAAAGGGGGTGTTGCTATCCTACAGGGCGTCCTTATACTGTCAATCATGGGCACAGTCTGCACATAGTTAATTGGCTTCAAAATGGTCAGTCTTCCGTTTGGAATGCCCAGTATCTGAATATCTGTCCCAGTGCAGTTATGGGGGGCTGTTCAGTAGTCAGTCCTATGGGATCAACACATGTATATTTTGTCAGGTAGGTGCAAAAACAGTGATTAGAGGACTAGAATTAGGAATAGATTTCCTCAGCTGAAAATAACAAATGCTGGAGATCACAGTAGGTCAGGCAGCATCCGTGGAGAGAGAGCAAGCTAACATTTCGAGTCTAGATAACTCTTCATTGGAGCTAAAGTGAAGTGAGAAGGAGTAGCATTTATGCGACAGTTTGGGGTGGGGGTGGGGTGGGGATTGTGGGTGTAGAGTGCTAGTGGAGAAAGGATGTTGATAATTCACATTAAGTGACGGAATGTGAGAATGGCAGAACAACAGTGTGTCAGACTGCCAGACTGGGAAGGACAACAGTCCCACTGAGGTGGGGGGAGGGGAGAGAGGACATGATAGCAGAATGTAACAAGCTAAAACAAAGGGAAGGAATGGCTCACAATTTGAAGATGTTAAACTCAATATTAAGTCCAGAAGGCTGTCAAGTGCCTAGTCTGAAGATGAGATGTTGCTATCCCAGTTTGCGCCGTGATTCGCTGGAGCATTGCAGCATGCTGAGGACAGACATGTGGGCATGTGGGCAGGACCCTGTGTTAAAATGATCAGCTACAGGAAGGTCAGTGTCCTGCTTGTGCACAGACCAGAGATGTTCTGCAAAGCGGTCAGCCAGTCTACATTTGGTTTCTCCAATGTAGTGTAGGCCACATTACGTGCAGTGAATACAATACACTAGATTGGAGAAGATATAGGTGAGATGCTGCTTCACCTGGAAAGAATGGTGCAGCCCTTGGAGGGAGAGCAGGGAGGAGGTAAAGGGCTAGATGTTACACCTTCTACGGTTAATGTGGGAAGGTGCTGTGGGGAGTTGGGTGGTGTTGGTGGCCATGGAATGGATTAGGCTATCCCTGAGGGAACGATCCCTGCGAAATTCAAGCAGGAGGAGTGAGAGGAAGATGTGTTTGGTGGTGGCATTCTGCTGGAGTTGACTGAAATGGTGGAGAATGATCCCTTGAATGCGGAGGCTGTTGGGATCAAAAGTTGTTCCTATAGATTTCCCCAAGCAGGATGGTTTTTGATTGATTAATGAAGTGAACTGGATTGTAGCAAAAAGGTTGCTGATCCTCCACGGCAATGTCATCTGATCCTTTACATTCATGTTATGTCATTCACTCAGTGTTCCTCTTTCAATTTTAAAAAATATTTCCTTAGGTATTGTAAATTTTGCTGATCTTTACAGTGGGGTACTGAACAATAATAACTAGTCTGTTATTCCATTTTAGTTGGAGTTTGGGCTGCTTCTTTCAGATTATACACAGATAAAGAAAAGTAACACTTGTTAGAATATTCTAATATGGCCTTTCAGACTGCTGTTCCAGATGAATGACAATGTAAAGATGAATGAGTGTCAAATGATTGCATAGCAGGCATTAACACATAAGATACAAGAACGAGAATCAGTTTGACCCCTCTGCTGTCATTCCTCCAAACTCTTATTTCTAATCATTTTGAAACTGGCATCTTCTAAGGGTATTAAACTATTGGGTAATCCTCCCACTGACAATTGCTCCACTCTGTTCTGCAAGCAAGGAACTTATGTTGAGAAGTTGGAAGGTTGAAGGGGAATACAATAACAATCAAGTGCTTCTCCCAGCTCTCAGTATGTGTTGAGTAACTAAGCCTGCATCATACAGTTGAGTTTGTGGTAAGCGTGGGATGTTTTCTCACCTTTCCAGGTGTTAATGTGACAATTATTCCACTTTTAACTTGCAGTTAGAATGTGTCCCTTCTACAATAAGGGCAAAAAATGTAAATTTATGCCAAAACAGTGTCAAGATGTAAGAGGTCAGGAGGAAACCTTTCTCCTAAGCATGCTTGACATTTTATTCTGAATAGAAAAATACTGACTAACTTTGCTTTTGACAGATTTCTGCATTTTTTTCTCATACGCATCCAGGTCCTTTATGCGATGGACGAAGCCTTCACCCTACTTGTCAACACCTTCTATATACACGGCCAGCCTGCTAGGGCCTTGTACTAATAAACAAGGCAATCTTCCTTTCACCCAGTTAAGAAGCGGAAACAATGAAGTTCATCAGCTGCCACTGCTCCATTAGTCTGTTTGATTGTCATTGTTTACCATGGTAGGCCAAACCATTTGATTTGAATTGTATTAGCTTTTTTTGTACAGTGAAAAGCTTATAAATCACCACTTACAGTGCCATCTTAGGTACAGAATACCTAGGTACAATCCTTCATTACAGTATACAGAAATAAAGAAAAAAAATGCTACACTACAGCCATACACAGTATAGTCATACGTCAGAAAATGAGAAGCAAAGTTAAAAAGACAAACATCACAGTCTCTTTCCAAAGACTCTCCACAGCAGACCAGCGCAGGGGCCACCATGTTCCATACTAGGCTGCTGGCTGCTGGAAGCCCCACTTCGGGTTGTTCACTGCCAGTGACTCATTCCAGCCTCTGGCATCCTCACTCCGACCGATGGTCACTGGCTTCCCTGCTCCAGTCTCTGGTGTCCTCACACCAGCTGATGGTCACTGGCTTCCCTGCTCCAGCCGCTGGCGTCCTCACTCTGACCGATGGTCACTGGCTTCCCTGCTCCAGCCTCTGGTGTCCTCACACCAGCTGATGGTTACTGGCTTCCCTGCTCCAGCCGCTGGCATCCTCGCTCCTACTAATGGTCACTTGCTTCCCTGCTCCAGCCGCTGGCGTCCTCACTCCGACTGATGGTCACTGGCTTCCCTGCTCCAGCCTCTGGTGTCCTCACACCAGCTGATGGTCACTGGCTTCCCTGCTCCAGCCGCTGGCGTCCTCACTCTGACTGATGGTCACTGGCTTCCCTGCTCCAGTCTCTGGCGTCCTCACTCTGACTGATGGTCACTGGCTTCCCTGCTCCAGTCTCTGGCGTCCTCACTCCGACCAATGGTCACTGGCTTCCTTGCTCCAGCCGCTGGCATCCTCACTCCGACGGCTGGTGTCTCGGCCGACCACTGAGCCCACTTCCAGGCTGAGGTCAGGTGGCTGAGGCCAAGAGAAGGGAGAGAAAGAAGGAGAGAGGGAGAAAAAGAAGAAAGAGAGTGAGTGGAGCAGAGGAGCTCCAGCTGGAAGCCCCTCCTGTGCCGCCATCTTACCTGAGATTATTTTAGCACATTTTTAAGCACCTTCATCATCTTATCATTGACTCCACCTTCTTCCTGGTCAGTTGCTCAGGCTGACAAGCTTTTGCACTCGCTTTGATGCAGAGGCCTGTTTCAAAACCCATATCTCTAAAACTGCTTACCTACAATCTCTGCCACATTGTTTACTTCTGCCCCTACTCAGTCTCACTCAAAACTCTTATCAATGTTTTATCTTTGAGATTCTTCTGCAATGTATTCCTTGCCAAGTGTAGGGTGCTTTGACCCAGCTGGATAAGAACCAGAATAGAGGAGGGTAGGGAGAGTATTTTATTTGTCACGAGCAACTGGTTCACAGACCAGCATTTGTGACCATATTCTGCAAAAATGTGGCCTAGAGATATCAGAGAGTGATGCTGACATGAAAGCATTATTGTCTGAAATGCAACTTAAATGCAAAATGATCGCAAGGTACACATTAATGACTTGGAGTTGTGTATCCAAACTTCTGACTGACATCAGATGATGAAAAATAAATTGCGCTGATGAGAGCCGAAGTTCACAAGGGGGTACAAACAAATGCATTGGCAAAACAATTGAATTCAATGTGGAAACGTGTGAGGCCATCCAATCTGAGAAAGTCAAATTGTAATATTTTCATATTTTAACAGATTAGTAGCTCTACAGAACCAAAGTGATTTAAGTGTACAGGAACACAAAACACTGAAGCTAATGGACAGGTAGAGAAAAAAATCAAAAAGCCTCATGGAATATCATGGGGTTTGGCAAGTGAGGAAACAATGTTTCAGTAATACAGAGTCTTTGTTGGATAACATTTAGATCACTGCATTTCATTTTGGACCCAAACCCCAGGAAGGTACATTGATCTTGGAGGGTTACAATCCAGATTAACCAGAATTATTCTTGGACTAAAATGGTTAAATTATGAAAACATATTACATAAGAATGGTTTGTATTGGAATGGTATTGTAACTGAAGTGCTTAAATGAGAACTCAGTCATTTGGTAATGAAAATGAGATTTTATTTTATCTAAAGTAAAGCATAAATTTGAAATTCTCTCCCCAAAATGATTACACGATCTGACTCAATTGAATTCTCAGGACTGATTTTTGTTTGGTCAGCTTATTTAGTGAAGAAGGGCCATTCCTGAAGAAGGGCCTGTGCCCGAAACGTCGAATCTCCTGTTCCCTGGATGCTGCCTGACCTGCTGTGCTGTTCCAGCAATAAAGTTTCAGCTTATTTAGTGACATGGATGAAAGATGAATTAATACATTGGCAGTACAGATGTACCAAGATCTATTGGGTTTGAGGGGCTGAATGGCTCCCTATTTTTCAACTTCTAATTAAATAGCAAAAGCAACTCTACTCAGCTTTATTTTGTCCAGAATATATAAATATTTATTTGCATTTTTCTTTTTTGGAATCCTTCTTCTGTACAGCTATTGGGTCTGTTTCTATTTTCATTTGAGGTCAAGAATTGTTGGCACACCTTTTTGTCAAATAATTTACTGTACATAAACACAATGGACTGTTTAGGTCTAATTTACAAAATGTGTTTTGACAGAACCAGTTGTGTAACAATTGTTGGTCGCTGCCTTTTTAAAGGCATTGAGCTCAAAATAGTTCATGCATATTTTTAATTTATGTACCTGTTCTACTCATGTGTTGTTGACAAAATCAAAAGGTCTGCATGGTTTAACTGCCAAATTAAGCAAATAAAATCCCTGGGACTATGAACATGCATAATTCCTTCTGAGTTTCATAGCTTCTGCTGTGCATCAGATTCCTTGAACACTTTTGCAGGCAGTTTTGAATGCTGCCTGTGGTCAACAATAGAGTCTTGTTTGAAAACTGTAACTGTGTAGTCACCCTGCTCCTGCACCCTTTCCTTTTGAGACTAATTGATCTTTGTCGACTCTTTGTAAGCGTAC
Organism: Chiloscyllium plagiosum; assembly: GCF_004010195.1. NCBI lineage: Eukaryota > Metazoa > Chordata > Chondrichthyes > Orectolobiformes > Hemiscylliidae > Chiloscyllium > Chiloscyllium plagiosum. The sequence continues at coordinate 93,635,524 of NC_057712.1, forward strand.
ATAAAATATAGTGAATTTATCCAAACTGCACAATAAAGCATACGTCAGGTATAGACAGCAGAGATCGAATGAATCCTTAGAAGCGTATAAAGGCAGTAGGAGTATACTTAAAAGAGAAATCTGGAGGAGAAAAAGGGGGCATGAGATAGCTTTGGCAAATAGAGTTAAGGAGAATCCAAAGGGAATTTACAAATACATTAAGGACAAAAGGATAACTAGAGAGAGAATAGGGCCCCTCAAAGATCAGCAAGGCAGCCTATGTGTGGATCTGCAGGAGATGAGGGAGATACCAAATGAGTATTTTGCATCAGTATTTACTGTGGAGAAGGATATGCAAGATACAGAATGTGGGGAAATACACGGTGACATCTTGAGAAATGTCCATATTACAGAGGAGGAAGTGCTGGATGTCTTGAAACGCATAGGTGTTTCCCTTGAACTCTGTGGGAAGCTAGGGAAGTGATTGCTGGGCCCCTTGATGAGATATTTGTATCATCGATAGTCACAGGTGAGGTGCCAGAAGACTGGAGGTTGATTAAAATGGTGCCACTATTTAAGAAAGGTAGTAAGGAAAAGCCAGGAAAATATAAACCGGTGGGCCTGACACCGGTGGGCAAGTTGTTGGAGGCAATCCTGAGGAACAGGATTCACATTTATTTGGAAAAACAAGGACTGATTAGGGATAGTCAGTATGGCTTTGTGTGTGGGAAATCATGCCTTACAAACTTGATTGTGTTTTTTTGAAGAAGTAACAAAGATCATTGATGAGGGCAGAGCGGTAGATGTGATCTATATGGACTTCCGTAAGGTGTTCGATAAGGTTCCTCATGGGAGTCTGGTTAGCAAGGTTAGATCTCACAGAATACAGGGAGAACTAGCCATTTGGATACAGAACTGGCTCAAAGGTAGAAGAAAGGTGGTGGTAGAGGGTTGTTTTCAGACTGGAGGCCTGTGGCCAGTGGAGGGTCACAAGGATCGGTGCTGGGTCCACTGCTTTTTGTCATTTATATAAATGATTTGGATGTGAACATAGGAGGTATAGTTAGTAAGTTTGCAGATGACACCAAAATTGGAGGTGTAGTGGACAGCAAAGACAGTTACCTCAGAATACAACAGGATCTTGATCAGATGGGCCAATGGGCTGAGGAGTGGCAGATGGAGTTTAATTTAGACAAATGTGAGGTGCTGCTTTTTGGAAAGGCAAGTCAGTGTAGGATTTAGAAACTTAATGGTAAGGTACTTGGGAGTGTTGCTGAACAAAGAGAATTTGGAGTGCAGGTTCATAGCTGCTTGAAAGTGGAGTCGCAGGTAGATAGGATAGCGAAGAAGGCGTTTGGTATACTTTCCTTTATTGGACAGAGCACTGAGTACAGGAGTTGGGAAGTCATACTGCAGCTGTACAGGACATTGGTTACGCTACTTTTGGAATATTGCATGCAATTCTGGTCTCCTTCCTATTGGAAAGATGTTGTGAAACTTGAAAGGGTTTAGAAAAGGTTACAAGAATATTGCTGGGGTTGGAGGGTTTGAGCTATTGGGAGAGGCTGAATAGGCCTGGGCTGTTTTCCTGGAGCATTGTAGGCTGAGGGGTGACCTTATAGAGGTTTATAAAATCATGAGGGGCATGGGTAGGGTAAATAGACAAGGTCTTTTCCCTGGGGTGGGGAGTCCAGAACAAGAGGCATAGGTTTCGGGTCTGAGGGGAAAAGTTTAAAAAGGACCAAAGGGACATTTTCATGTAGAGGGTGGTACGTGTGTGGAGTGAGCTGCCAGAGGAAGTGGTGGAGGCTGGTAAAACCTCAGCCTTTAAAAGGCATCTGAATGGGTTTATGAATAGGAAGGGTTTAGTGGGATATGGGCCAAGTGCTGGCAAATGGGACTAAATTACATTCGGATATCTGGTCAGTATGGACAAGTTGGACTGAATTGTTTGTTTCCGTGCTGTTCAATTCTATGACTCTAATTACCACTGCCACGGATGTTTATAGCAATAGAAATATTTAGGTCCGAGAGCTTAAGTTTACTTGTTACATCGAGCACAATCTTCCACAATTTTATTCCAGGTAGAAATGTTAAAAGATTTTGTGAATTAGTTAATTTATCTCTTTCTGTTGGTGTAGATATGGAAATGTATTCCCCAGACCCGTTTTTGAACTTCATGATCATGAGTGCATTAACAACTAGTTATTTTTGCAGTTTTCCATTTCAATTTCTTAAGAGTTTAGAAATCAATGGACATACTTTAAGCAGATTTTGTATGTACCTAAAATATAATCAGATTTAGAGTAGCACTGAGATACAAAGGAAACAACAGAACTTTAGGGACAGCCTGGTGGCAGAGTGGTTAGTGTAGTTGCCTTATGGTGCTAAGAACCTGAGTTCAATTCCAGCCTTGGGTGACTGTCTGTGTGGAGTTTGCACATTTTTCCAGTGTCTGTGTGGGTTTTCTGCCAGGTGCTCTAGTTTCCTCCTGCAATCCAAAAACCTATAGGTTAGGTGAGTTGGCCATTGTAAATATAAGGTTGGGATGCTCTCTGGAGGGTCAGTACAGACTCAGTGGGATGAATGGCCTCTTTCTGCCGACTTATGATTTATTTGATGGGGAGAACAAAGCTTCTGGAGTCAATTTTTGATCACAGCGGCAAAAGTACAATAACTTACCCTAGTGCTTTAGGCAACAAAACAGAATCAAGCTCACACAAATCAAAATTAGAACTGGCCCATACTACTGGCTGATTGATTTCTGCCAAGGTGTTAATCACCAAATTGTAATTGCAAAGTTTAAATATGTGATTACACTTTGCAGTTTGTCATGAATACTGATTTGTTCTTGCACAATTCCAGAAACCTTGTTGTCCTTCTCTGGAGCTTATCTCATGTATTCACACTGCTCAACACTGGATCAGGCGGCATTTAGAATCATAGAATCATAGAGATGTACAGCATGGAAACAGATCCTTCGGTCCAACCCGTCCATGCTGACCAAATATTCCAACCCAATCTAGTCCCACCTGCCAGCACCCGGCCCATATCCCTCCAAACCCTTCCTATTCATATACCCATCCAAATGCCTCTTAAATGTTGCAATTGTACCAGCCTCCACCACATCCTTTTCTTTGTATATATTGATTTAACTTCTAAGATCCCAACAGTTCAACTCATCTCCACTACAACATTCTCTGTAAAGACTATGGACATTCTTTGCTTCTTCTGCATCCTGATTAGGTGAAAAAAAACCCTGAGATACAAAGCTGAAAAAAAAAACACTTTGCTATAGGTCTATGACCTTTAACTATCATTGTGTCATTAGTATGTGATAGGTTAACAGAATACTCTGCCTGAGTATATCTTTATAAGGATGTCATTCAAAGTCTGGAGCTAGGGTATTTCCCCACCTACTCTGATCTTAGTCACTGGCTATTTTGAACTTGTTACACATTTACCCAATAGGTACTGTAGAACATAGTATAACATGCCTTTTCCATTGAGATTAATATTCTGACACTACACATGATGTTACCGAGGATCTCCTGTACCAACTGGATCACTGAGCATATTGTTTTGAGAATATTCACACAGAATATGCATTTTTGTGAAATATGCCAAAAAAATTGCAAAGCTAAAAGTTTCCTGGAACATTAAAGCAAAACTGTTTGTAGATGGTAAACATCTACAGAGAGGGCTGTACAGTCTAGTTTCACTTAATGTCTTTAAAAAGCAATGAAAATACATGACAGAAGAGATTGTTTGTGAAAGTTGTTGAGGATTTGGAGGAAGTTACAAGTGAATCCAAATCCTTAGCAGCCTTCCTGAGCAAGTCTTATGGATAAGAACCACAAGAGAAACGAACTCTGAGTTAGCACTGACCTCATTAGAATTGCAGTGTAAGACATTAAGGGACTGGTTGCACAAGGCCATAGGATTGATGTGTGATTCTGTGAACTTATTTTTAATTAAGGGCTAAATCTACATTTCTTCTTACCTGCTTCGAATTTTGCGTAATAAGCTGAGGAGCAGTATTTAGGTAAGCTTCAAGCAGCTTTGAAACATTAATTAGAACACTATTTGCATGTATTCTTAAAGTTCAGAAACATTTGATTCTCATCACCAGTGAAATAAACCTCTAATTGTATGTTTCAATAAAACCAGGGGTGTCGCTCTATTTTGGACAGCCAACATCTGATTAAAAATCTGAAATGGTCAGCATTGCTTGTTGCCATTAACAAAATAGAATCATTGAGTTTTTACAGCATGAGAAAAGGCCCTTTGGCCCATTGGGTCACTGCTGGTTATCAAACATCCATCTATTCTAAGTTGGAACAAGTTATTGTGGATAATGGAATCTGTACTGAAAACAACAAGTGCTGGTGATCACAGCGGGTCAGACAGCATCCATAGAGAGAAAGCAAGCTAACGTTTTGAGTCTAGATGTATTCTAACCCCATTTCCCAGCACTTGGATCGTAGCCTTGCACAGTATGGTATTTCAGGTGCTCACCTAATTCTCCTTAAATGGCTTGAGTGTTTCCTCCTCTATTATCCTTTCACTCTATGAGTTCCAGGCACCCACAGCCCTCTGGCTGAAAAGATTTTCCTCAATTCCCCTTCAAACCTTTTGCTCTTCACCTTAAAATTGTGCCCACTGGTTATTGCCCCTTCCAATAAGAGGAGAGGTTTCTCTGGATCAACTTCGTCTATGACCCTCAGAACTCTGTTTACATCAATCAGATCCTCCCTCGGCCTTCTCTGCTCTAAGGAAAACAGCCCTGGCCTTTCTAGTCAGTCTGAGATATAAAATACATAATGCAAATAAAATACATTTGCATGGTCTTAGATATAAAAATCCCAATGTTTACAGGTTGCTGTGAGATGGCAGAAGGGCTGAGGGAAGGAGGTGGTTGTGGTGGTGAATGGTGTAGAAGTCAAGAACACTAGATATTCCAAAGGTTCAAACCTTTGTTTGTCTGTTTTTTAGCTGACCAGAGGCAGGTTTCAAAGCCTCAAGTTTACCTTAATACTGCTCCTCAGCTTATTGCACAAAATTGGAAGCAGGTAGGAGGAAACGTTGATCTAATAAGGGTGGCTCAGTGGTTAGCACTGCTGCCTCACAGTCCCAGGTTCAATTCTAGCTTTGGGTGACTGTCTGTGTGGAGTTTGCACATTCTCCCTGTGTCTGCATGGGTTTCCTTCCAAAGATGTGCAGGTTAGGTGAATTGGCCAAGCTAGATTGTCCATAGTGTTAGGTGCATTTGTCAGAGGGGATGGGTTACTCTTCAGAGGGTTGGCATGGACTTGTTGTGCCGAAGGGCCTGTTTCCACTCTGTAGGGAATCTAATCTTTAAAAAAAAGTTCACAGAATCACACATTAATCCTATGGTCTCATATGACGAGTCTCTTAATGTCTTACCCTGCAATTCTAGTGAGATCAGTGATTAACGCAGAGTTCGTTCTTATTGTGGTTCTTTTCCAAAACACTTGCTCAGGAAGGCCGCTTAGGAATTGATTCACTGTGCAACTTACTCCAAATCCTCAACAACTTTCACAAACAATCCCTTCTGTCAAGTATTTTCTTTGCTTTTAAAGACATTACATGAAACTGGTCTGCACAGAATCTTGAATGCAGTATGGGTGTCCTTATTAGAGGAAGGATGTTTTCTACCCAAGTTTTTAATGGGTAGATGACAATCTTGGTAGTGAGCAGTAAGAATTTTTTGCATAAATCTTACAGGTCTAATTATTACCTAACCTCACCTGCTATTTTCCTGGGCAGTGGCAACAATTTTTGATATGAAAATCTGAATGGGTAGCTGGTGATTACAGATTAACAGGCCTCCATATTGGTCCCCCAACCTCTCAGGGTACATTGTATGGACTGTGAGTGTCGGGCCTTTAGCTCGTTCCCTGGAGATTGGCATCGGACAAGCATCAGTTTAACCACATTACTGATGAAGGGTTTATGACCAAAATGTTGACTCCCCTACTTCTCAGACGCTGCCTGACCTGTTGGCCAACACCACACTTTTCCAGCACCATGCTTTTCGATTCAGATGAGATTGAGCCTGGGACAGAGGAGCAGGGAGTCATAAAATAGACCAAGGAATCAATTAAAGTAGTGAGGAGGGATAATACCTTGGAAACATCATTAAATCAGGTCAAATAGGTGAAAGTAAAAAGAACACTGGGGACAAGGAATGTATGTAGGCTCTATACACTTAGAGGATTGTATATGTAATCAAACTTCAGAGAACGGTAAGAATGTTAAGATAGTAATAATGGGGGACTTCATGATCAAAATACTAACTGGGATATTATGAACGTACAAAGTAGGGAGCCACATTCTCTCTAATATGCAGATCTCTGAAGTCTGTACACAACAGCAGCTTCTGGAACCAGATGTCAATGCGTCCACACACCAATCAGCGTGTATGGACCTCGAAGCAGCTGTGCAGTTTTGCAGCCACAAAGGGTAGAGGAAATTTTAAAGGAGGAAGCAAAATTCATAAGTTGCATCTGAGAGAACGTTTTGGCAAGTATGTAGAAAGTCCAACAAGGGAGAGTAGGCTTAGACCTAACATCTGGAAAAGAACACGAGTAGAAGGAAGGTATTCAGTTTGCGAGCACTTTGGAGCAAGGAATTGGTTTAGCTCAGTTGGCTGAATTGTTGGTTTACAGAGCATTGTAATGCCAACAGTATGGGTTCAATTCCTATCACTGCTTTGAGGTTACCATGAAGGGCTCTCCTTCTCAGTCTCTTCCCTCAACTGAGGTCTTGTGGCCCTCAGGTTAAATCACTGCCAGTTGCTTCTTTCTCTAATGAGAGAGCAGCCCCTATGGTCTGGTAAGACTATGGCAACGCAACAACATTTTGGAGATAGTGACTGCAGTTATGGAAAAGGATACGGATGGATAAGAAATAAAAGTTCTAAGCTGGGATAGGTTAATTCTCCTAAAATAAAATATGACTTGGTCCATGTGGACTTTGAGCAGTTACTTGCTCTGTGTCACAACAATGGCAGGTATTCACGGATGAAATTGTAGAAGTGCTGGCCAAATATGTTCCAATGAAAGGTAGGATGAAGCTTGGAGAACCCTGGATATCCAAGGTCATAAATGCTAGGCTTAAGAAAGAGGCTCCTTCTGGCAGAAACTGAGGGATCAATACAGCAGAGCCCCTAGCGGAGTACAAATAGTAGAAAGATAGACTTACAAAGGAAATTAGTAGAATAAAGAAAGTACATGAGAAAGTGTTGGTGGGTACAATAAAGGTTAGGGTTATGGTTAGTTTCACAGTACAGAAATTACTGGAGACAGACCCTGCCAAGGGTCACTGGTCTTGAAACATTAACTCTGTTTTCTCCAAAGGGTCACTTCTGTCAGATCTGCTGATTTTCTCCAGCAATTTCTTGTTTCAGATTTCCAGCATCCACTCTGTGCTTTATTTTACTTTCAAAGTACAGGCTGAAGTAATCTGTAATCAAAGCAACCTGCATATGATGTGCATTTAGTGTACAACAGTGTGGGTGTAAATCCTGGTTACAAGCAATCTTGACCACATCATTGGTCATTGCAGCTTGAAAATAGTCATTTCTGGTGAAGCTCAAGTAATCACTGGTCACCTTAAACTGGCACCGGTGGGGAACAAATCATGATCAAAGGTCTCAGGCTGCACAAGGGCACAAAACGGCATTTCCTCTCTTTTCCTCTTGAATTGAATGTATTCATCATCATGCTTATACATAATGTTACCTTTCTTGGGTAATATGTGGCATGGGAAACAAGATATCAGACAGCACTTACAATCTCTGACAATATTTACACAATATGGTTTATGCTACATTCTTTAGAATAAGGTCCCTACATAGATGGTATCCATGGTCTTCCTTGGTGGATTCCTCCATGCCACACTGTATGGAGGAGTATGCTAAACTATCCAGAGCAAAATGCTCTGTTACTGGAAGACAATGGCTAACTTCTGCAGTCATGACTGATGACTCTGTTATGCAACTCCCTGACAGAGGGCCTATGAAGATAAAATGCTTTCTTTGACTAGGACTATGATGGAGCAGACAAATTCTCTGCTGAAGATGTTCCACTGCTTAGATTAGTCTGAGGGGACCTTGCAGGCCACTCCAGATAAAGTGTGCAACAGTCCCAGTTCTGCTCAACTGTAGTGGGTAAACAGGGGATGTGATGGGCTCTGAAGAGTGGGAAAGAGGTAACAATCTTCTGAAGGGGAAGATAAGGACATTGAGCAACAGGAATACATAATAATGGAGTGCAGTGTTAAAATACAACAAACCAAATAAGGTTTAATTGCTATCAAGTTCTGGTAGATGAGAGCTGGGTACAGTGATCATGCACTGTCTGTAAATTTATTGTTGGTCAAAAGGGAAGCAGTCTTTGTTCCAGAGGCAAATATAGCATCTGTTTTTTGCTCTATGATAGGATTTCAGCTGATGTTATTACTGGACAATTCAGAGCCCAAAGTTAAATTTGGTTTGATCTTTATATTTTACTTGACAAGATAGTCTTTCACTGAAACACAAACATACCTGCTGCAGATCTGGTTTTAACAAAAAAAACAAAAGTTTATTAGATATAAGAAAAAAAATCAAATGGAACAAACTGAGCTATTTACATGTAACCTAATTTGAGAGATATTGAAAAACACAGAAAAGAACAATATTCTATCTATTTCAACATCAAAAGTTTACAGTAACCAAACACCAAAGTTAATTTTCCAATCATTTCTATAGGTTTAACTACACTGTTTCTTTCCATGCTCACTCTTGAGAGGCTGCTAACCTCGTTCTTGAGTATTCACAGAAATAAGCATCGACTTTCTTAGCTTCTAAACAAAGTTCAGTTCTGGAACTTTCAAACTAAAACCCCCACACTGAGGTAAGCTGCTTCTAACTCTTTCTAACTAAGTCCTTTTTCCTGGAGAACTGATCATGCACTTAACTTCAACCAGATTGTCTGAGAATGAAAACCAAAAGGCTTCCAAGCTATGGGTGTTTCGCTAAGCAAAAGCAAGTCAACTCCTATTCCTTCTAACTGAAAGCAAGTGATTGCTCTTTGATGTTTATTTTGTTCTCTTGTAAAACTCACCCAACATAAACAAATTCTTATTAGTAGTCCAGGAAGTATCTCTTTCATACTGGTTTTTAAAAAAATGACTCCAGAAATACTGAGACATCAATCATTAAAACCCTCACACAGACCAAAACCCACATGCCCTTCGTTCAAAATTCAAACTCTAAAATAAATGATATTAAAATATACATAAATGACATATTTCATATTTGTAGCTTAATTTGTCTGTTGCTGAATAAAAGTTAATGTTTTCAACTGTTTGAAGGCTTTACAGTATGTGATGATCCCACTTTGAACAACAAGAGGATGTTGGGCTACATTGGGTGTTGGGGAATGAATAACATTCCCTTAAAAAGAGAATTTTGATGGGATGAAACTAAGGATGAATAAGGTCTAAAGCTTGGTTCGTAAAAAGCAACTGACTTATGAATGTGTATTTGCAATTTAGTGTCACTAACGTGACCAAAGAAGTGTTTGATTTTAGGTTCACCTCCCAACACACGCATGGTGCAAGGCAACTTCTGACTGGTCGTTAAAGATGACGAAGATGCTGTGAATTCCCAAAGGTCCTAACACAGGTGACGTTTTCCTTCTTTGGCAAGAGAGAAGATATAGTGGGTGGAGTGCCATCGAGGTATGGTGCTTAGCTAATAAGGTCAATTGCAGAGAATATTATGAGAGATCTTACTAGGTCCCATGGAGAGAAACTCTGAATGACCTGTAACTTCCTGGGCTATGCCTTTCTCCCTTTTTAAGTAGGAATGTAGCCAATTAGAATAAGGCATGTTCAGATTCTATACAACAGGCATTTAATATTTACAGCTCAACTTTTTGATGTGTGACTCAACAAAATGTTTGAGGATCACATTCATAAAAATTAGAATAGATGAATGGTTGATGCAGAAAAATTCCATCACAAAGACTGGAACTATACCTACCTGTTGGATGTTTTGAGCAGTTTCATCATAATGTCAGAGGATGCTAGTGCACAAACTGGTCATTCAAACATATAAAATATTCAATACAATGGATGGGAGGAAGATGGTTTCCTGCAGAGGAATAATTCTGCAAGTGAAGACTAAATCCAATCAAGATGGAACCCTTATGACAATGCCATAGAATGCATTTGGTGAAATCTTTGCATTGATGACAAAGTCAGTTTCAGGATGTTGACGTCATTTTGATTTTAGTCAAAGGTATCTTTGTAGAATTCATTCATTTAATAATTTTATTGATTGAATTATTGTTGTTATATATTTTTTTCAAAATGGCAACACTGAAACTGTCATTTCACACTTTACATTCAGCAAACAAGCCAAGGCATGTTTTTAGAAGGATTTTGTCAAGGCTTAAAAGGTCGACTTATATGTCATGGTCTATTGCATATCTCAATGAACTATGTGTTTCAAAGTTAAATTTATTTCAACTGCCTATATTTAAGTTACATGTTTCTCATAAGATATATGTTGGTGTCCTCTGTAACAATGTACTGCTGTTATAGTATCTTCAGTGTAATTAGTTTGTACTTTTCCACATCTTGATCTTGAATCCTACGTCCAATAAAACAACACACTCTAAAGGTCAAAGAAGGCATCCAGATGATGTTTGAGTGCTGCAGTGTCATTCTTGTACCACATCAAAAATAATAGACGCTTAAAATGTTCCATTTTCTATTCAGTATGGTGAATAGAAATATGTATCTTGTACTGCTCCCACTGTACACTGTATTATTTGTCAGTACATACTGATAACTGAAATATTTCCATAAACCAAAATTCTTCATGGCATTTTTAAATACCAAGCTGAGCAGAATTGTTTTTAGACCTATGTAGCAATAAAACAATGGAAAGGAAATATAGCTGCACAGCTCGCTTCTTAGCTGACCCATTATTTTCTCTGATCAGGATTCTGCATTTTGGGCTTTCCACATTCTCAGGTTATAGAGTCATAGAGTTATACAGCACGAAAACACACCCTTCGGTCCAACTTGTCCATGCCGACCAAATATCCTACATTAATCTAGTCCCATATCCCTCTAAACCCTACCCATTCATATACCCATCCTGATGCCTTTTAAATGTTGTAATTGTACCAGCTGTCACCACTTCCTCTGGCAGCTTATTCCATATGTGCATCACCCTCTACATGAAAAAGTTACACCTTAGGTCCCTTTTAAATCTTTCCCTTTTACCTTACACCTATGCCCTCTAGTTTTGGACTCTTCCACCCCAGGGAAAAGACTCTTTCTATTTACCCTTTCCATGCCCCTCACAATTTTATAAACCTACAGAAGGTCACCCATCAGCCTCTAATGCTCCTGAGAAAATAGCCCCAGCCTATTCAGGCTCTCCCCGTAGCGTAAACCCTCCAAGCCTAGCAACATCCTCAAAAGTCTTTGCTGAACCCTTTCAAGTTTCACAATATCTTTTCTGCAATAGGGATACCAGAATTGCACGCAATATTCGAAAAGTGGAATAACTAATGTCCTGTACAACGGCAAAAAGACCTCCCAACTCCTATACTCAATGTACTGACCAATAAAGACCAGCATACCAAATGCCTTCTTCCTATCTACCTAGGACTTCACTTTCAAGGAACTATGAACCTGCACTGTTTCTTTGTTCAGCAACACTCCTGACCATTCAGTGTATAAGTCCTGCCCTGATTTGCCATTTCAAAATGCAGCACCTCACATTTATCGAAATTAAACTCCACCTGCCACTCCTCGGCCCATTGACCCATCTGATCAAGATCCCGTTGTAATCTGAGGTAACATTTTTCCCTGTCCACTACACCTCCAATTTTGGCATCATCTGCAAACTTACTAACTATACTTCCTATATTCTCATCCAAATCATTTATATAAATGATAGAAAGCAGTGGACTCAACACTGATCCTTGTGGCATAAATCTGGTCACAGGCCTCCGGTCTGAAAGGCAACCCTCTGCCTCTTACCTTCGAGCCAGTTCTGTATTCAAATTGCTAGTTCTCCATGTATTCCATGAGATCTAGCCTTGCCAACCAGTCTACCATGAGGATCCTTGTCGAACACCTTACAGAAGTCCATATAGATCACATCACTGCTCTGCCCTCATCAATCCTTTTCATTACTTCTTCAAAAAGCTCAATCAAGTTAGTGAGACATGATTTCCCATGTACAAAGCCATGTTGACTATCCCTAATCAGTACTTGCCTTTCCAAATACATATAAATCCCATCCTTCAGGAATCCTTCCAACAACTTGGCCACCACTGATGTCAGGCTCACCGGTCTATAGTTCCCTGGCTTTTCCTTACTATTCCTTTCATAAATAGTAGCACCATGTTAGCCAACCTCCAGTCCTCCTCCTCCTCACCTGTGTCTATTGGTGATACAAATATCTCAGCAAGAAGCCCAACAATCACTTCTCTAGCTTCCCATAGAGTTCTAGGGTACACCTGATCAGGTCCTGGGGATTTATCTACCTGAATGTATTTTAAGACATCCAGCACATCCTCCTCTGGACATTTTTCAAGATGTCGCTATTTATTTTCCAACATTTTCTACCTTCCATTTCCTTCTCCACAGAAAACACTGATGCAAAACACTCATTTAAGTAACTCCCCCACCTTCTGCAGTTCCACACATTGGCAACTTGCTGACCTTTAAGAGGATCTATTCTCTCCCTAGTTACCCTTTTTCCTTAATGCATTTGCAGAATCCCTTTGGATTCTCCTTAACTCTATTTGCTAAAGTTATCTTATGTCCCCTTTTGGCCTCTTGATTTCACTCTTAAGTATACTCCTACTGCTTTTATACTCTTCTTGGGACTCATTCAATCTCTGCTGTTTATACCTGACATATGCTTCCTTCGTATTCTTGACCAAACCTCAATTTCTCTAGTCATCCAGCATTCCCTACATCTATAAGCCTTGCCCTTCAACCAAACAGGAACATCCTGTCTCTGGACTCTCATTTTCTCTTTTTTAAAGGCTTCCTTTTTTCCAGTCGTCCCTTTACCTTCAAATATCTGCCCCCCCCCCCCCCGTAGTCAACCTTTGAAAGTTCGTACCTCATACCTTCAAAATTGGCTTTCCTCCAATTTAGAACTGTAACTTTTAAATCTGGTCTATCCTTTCCATCGCTATTTTAAAAATAATAGAATTATGGTCACTGGCCCCAAAATGCTTCCCCACTGACACCTCAGTCACCTTGCCTTCTTTCCCAAGAGTAGGTCAAGTTTTCACCTTCTCTAGTAGGTACATCCACATACTGAATAAGAACATTTTCTTGTACGCACCTAACAAATTCCTCTCTATCCAAGTTCTTAACACTATGACAGAACTAGTCTATGCTTGTAAAGTTAAAATCCCCTGCCATGGCCACTCTATTATTCTTACAGATAACTGAGATATCCTTACAAATTTGTTTCTCAATTTCCCGCTGACTATTGGGGGGGGGGTCTATAGTACCATCTCTTTCTTATTTTGTTGTTCCACCCAAATAACTTCCCTGGATGTGTTCCCAGGAATATCCTCCCTAAGTACAGCTGTAATGTTATCCCTAGTCAAAACTGCCAGGTTGATCCATAGGTAATGTGTTCCCAGACTTCTGTAGGTGCTACTATTTCTAGAAGATATGCAACAGTTCCTGTTGTCCCTATTCTCCTCACCCAGTCTGTACTTGATGCCTGCCACGTAAAGGCTGGATTTTCCGTTTGACAAGTCTACAGTTTCTCAGTCCCAACTAGTTTGTACCTCTAGGAGGGAACAGTCATTGATCTGCCATCTTCTTTTTGTGGAGGTTGTGGGCAAGCTTACTGGGCATGGAGACATTGTATTGTATGGCATTATAAATGTGCTAAATGGGACCAACTTCAAACAGATTTAGCAAGCAAAGACTGGGCATCCATGAGGCACTGTGAGCCATCAACAGCAGCAGAGTTGTAGTCAAATCTAAATTGCAACCTCATGGCCCACCATATCCCCATTTCAGCAAGTCCAGCAAGTCTTGGGCCTCCTCCACCGCCAAATCTAAGCCACCCAACGACTGGAGAAAGAGCACTTTATCTTTCCATCTTGGGACCCTTCAACCACAAGGCATCAACATTGACTTCACTAATTTTCAAATCTCCCCTCCCTCCATCTCATCCCAGATCCAACCCTCCAACTCGGCACCACCTTTTTGACCTGTCCATCTTCCTTCCGAATTATCTGCTTCACCCTCCCCACCGCCCTATCACAATTACTTCCCATCTGGATCTCCTATTGCCTTCCCAGCTACCTTCCCCCCAGCCCACCCAAACCCTCCTATTTATCTCTCAGTCCTCTTTCCCCCGACATTTTTGATGAAGGGCTTATACATGAAACATCTACAGTCCTGCTCCTCGGATGCTGCCTGACCTGCTGTGCTTTTCCAGTGCCACAATCTGACTCTATAGCATCTGCAATCCTCTCTTTCTCCTAGTTGTTGGAGGTTAGTCAATCTAGCTCCAGGACATTTCTGCAGGAGTATTTCTCAGAGTAGTGTCCTTGGCCCAACATCCTCAGCTACTTCATGAATGACCTTCCCTCCATCATAGCATTAGAAATGAGTATGTTTGCTGATAATTGCACAATGTTCAGTATTATTCACAATTTCTCAGATGCTGAAGCAATTTATGTCCAAATGCAGCAGGGCCTAGACAATATACAGCAAGACCTGGACAATATTCAGGCTGGGATTGACAATTGGCAAGTAAATTCATGCCACACAACTGTCAGGCATTGTCCATCCCCAGCAAGAGAATCTAGCCATCAACCCATGACATTCAATGGCATTACCACCACTGAATTCTCTACTGTCAAAATCTTAGGTGTTACCATTGACCAGAAACTGATCTGGATTAGCCATACTAGAGCAAGTCAGAGGCTAGGAAGTCTGCCACAAGTAACACACCTCCTAATTTCCTATCGCCGATCAACCATCTGCATAGCTCAAGTGAAGAGTATTTTTTAAAAATCTCTACTTGCCTGAATTAGTGCAGCTTCAACAACAGTCAAGAAGTTTGATACCATCCATGAGAAAGCAGCCTGCTTGATTAGTCCATCTCCTTAAACACTCACTTCCGCCACCACTGATGCTCAGTAGCAGCAATATGTATCACTGCAGAGATCCACCTAAACTGCTTTGACAATATCTTCCAAACTCATGACCATTTCTTAGGGGTGTGATATGGTAGATGCAGAGAGATTCTTTCCCCTTCTGGGCGAGTTTAGGATCAGAAGGCATAATCTCAGAGTAAGGGATCAAGTATTAGGACAGAGATAAGGAGGAACATCTTCTCCTGTGGGTGGTCAATCTGCAGAAATTGTTTATTGCAGGAGGGTTTAAAGCCTGGGTCATTAAGTTAATTCATGGACAAAAGAGAGAGATTTTTAATCAGAAATAAATCAAGGATTATAAGAAAAAGGCAGGAAAGTGGATTTGAGGATTATCAGATCAGTCATGATCTCATTGAATTGCCTTCTTCTCTCCCTAATTTGTATATTGATGAAGAACAAGGGCAGCAGATACAGGGAACATTGCCAGCTGCAAGTAGCTCACCATCCCAATTTAGAAATATATAATTGTTTCTTCTGTGCCACTGAGTTAAAATTTTGGAACTCTGTTCATGCAGTTATGGATGCACTTACATCAAATGGACTGTAAAAGTTCAAGAAGACAATTCATGACCACCTTCTCAAGGGCAACTAGGAAATAGCAATAAATGCTGGCCAGACAGCAACATCAACATAGAATCATAGAGGTGTACAGCACTGAAACCGTCCCTTCGGTCCAACTCGTCCATGCCAACCAGATATCCTAGCCTAATCGAGTCCCATTTTCCAGCACTTGGTCCATATCCATCTAAACCACTCCTATTCATGTACCCATCCAGATGCCTTATAAATACTGTAATTGTACCAGCCTCCACTACTTCCTCTGGCAGCTCATTCCATATAATCACCACCATCCGTCTGAAAAAGTTGCCCCTTAGGTCCCTTTATTACGACAAATATTTTTAAAAAGGCTGCAACGGATGATAAGTAACTGAAGGGGCTCTTTTGAATCTTCAGATAAGAAGATGGTGATAACAGCTAGGCCACCACTATGAGGTGGAAGAGGTGGGGTGAGTATGTGTACATCTCTAATAAACAGCCTTGGGTTACTTTTGCATCCAGGCAGGTGGTGGTGGTAAGTTAAGGGGAGGGGGTTGCTTGCAGGACCCAGGAGCATGTGATTTAGGAGGAAGAGTAGCTATCCAGCTTTCACAATCCAATAAGTGCTGTCCATCCCATTTTCCCATCTGCCCCTGTAACTCATGACCCTCTTGTCTATCAAAAATATATCCAACTCAGCCTTGCATTAATTCGAAATAAGTATAAACAGAACTCTTGATGTGCAGAAGACTGAAAGCTCACTGAAAACTCTCCATTGATGTCCCCTAATTGGACTTATTTATCTCCTCTGTTGCACTGGGGCAGATAGCCCTATCTGCCCTGCACCAGCAGATGCCAAAATATATTTGGAAATTAGCATGCCAGCTGTAATTTCAAGTCCAGTCAGTCTCCAGTCTTGCTCCCAAAAAAATTTAATTTCAGCCCAAACTGCCTTTTATTTTGGGCCCTGAGGTGTGTGGGGAATTGAACCAATACATTTTCTCTCTATGGTGCTTTCCATGAGTGCCACAATATGATTATTATAAGACTACTAATAATAGGAATTTTAATGAGATTTAAATACTACATCACTGCAAAATATGTCTGGCTGTTAGCTTTGGAAGACTAAAGACTTCCAAATTTAAAACCTTTGTTTGATTGACATTTGAACCATTGTTATTTCCCAGGCTGCAATTCCCTACTTGGAGCAGAAAAGACATTGGAGTGAAGGAAGATTATAATCTCATACATAATAGTACATTTGGCTATGAAGAAACCTGGGGGTCAAAGCTAACTAAAGTAGAAACCTGTAAATGATAGACAAGTATATAAAAGGACAAAAAGGGGGATAATGAAAATAAGTTGAGAAAAAGATGTAATGCAAGTAATGCTCAGAAACTTCCTGATATCTCCAAAAAGGTGATTTAGCAGTGAGCAAAAGGAACAATGGATTTGGTGCAATCCTCACAGAAATAATCATGTTTGTGAAGAAATGTAAACTTTTAGTCATTAGATGAATAGGATAACACAACAAGGTTTTATGTGTTAGGATCTTTAATACAATAAATGACACAATTAACAAAAGACTATTTTCTTTTTGTGGCCAAATTAAACTTTATATTGCAGAAAGGAATGTTCTTCTTTTATACTTAACACACATTGTGCTCTCCACAGAATTACAATCTTTATTGAAAATTGTCCACAGTTACTTCCAGCTTCCATAGGAGTTACATTTCCTCATTTTGCTTAGTTGTAATTTTGAACCAACTATTTACCTTCGTTTTTGGACACTTCCTAAATTTCCCCAGCAGGAGAAAAGAATTTCCCTCTAAACAAGCCCAGGCAAAACTCTCAGTATCTTCAGATAGTTGTGAGATATGATTCGTTTACCACGCAGATAGCAATGACCTCCCACATCTGACTGTGGTAGTTTGCAAAGCCAAGCAACTTCTCTCTACTGACCACACAAAACATTTTTTTTGTCTGTCTGTAATATTCATTGTTGTGTCGCCATAGTCTTACCAGACCATAGAGGCTGCTCTCTCATTAAAGAGGGAAGCAACTGATGGTGATTTAACCTGAGGGCCACAAGACCTCAGATGAGGGAAGATGTTGAGAAGGAGAGTCCTTCATGGTAACCTCAAACCAGTGATGGGAACTGAACCCATACTGTTGGCATCACACTGCTCTGTAAACCAACAATAGACAAGGATTCACATTTATTGAGCTGGTGTATGGGAGAAGGATTCACATTTATTGAGCTGGTGTATGGGAGAAGGATTCACATTTATTGGCAGCAGGGTGGCTCAATGGTTAGCACTGCTGCCTCATAGTGCTAGGGCCCCAGGTTCAATTCCAGCCTGCTCCCAGTGCTATGAGCTGGTGAGGGTAGAAACAGGAGGATAGAGCAGATGAATGTATGGCTGATGAGCTGGTGTATGGGAGAAGGATTCACATTTATTAAAACTTGAAACCAACAATGCAGCCAACTGAGCTTGTTGGAAAGTCTGAAACCTGATCTGGTAAGTGGCTCCCACTCAACTCTTCCCTGTGGCAATGTGAAGTACGTTCACTTTGCATACATATAGAAATATTTTTTGACAAAACTCTGTTTTGTTTTAGAAGTAATTGGACTGTCTACAACACAACTGTTTATATACAAATACTTTCAATACCTTTCTGGGACTTTGGGAGAGACAACCTTTTGTGAAATGAAAGACTGCTGCCATTGTCTCTAACCATGAACAGAGCCCCTTCTTCGGGGCTCATGCCCAAAACGTCGATTCTCCTGTTCCCTGGATGCTGCCTGACCTGCTGCGCTTTTCCAGCAACACATTTTCAGCTCTGATCTCCAGCATCTGCAGTTCTCACTTTCTCCTCTAACCATGAACATCCTGAATCGATATCCCAATAAAACAATCTCTCCTTGATTTCATAGAATACAATCTCTACAGTGTGGAAAAAGCCTGGAAGATCTGACTTCCAATTGCACGATCGGCATGGGCAACAGTATTCTGAGCACAACAAAAGGACTGGAAGAGCGACAGTGCTAGGAAAACAAATGCAATTGTTGTGAGAGAGGAAGCATATTTAAGCTGTTTTCAGTTTTTCCCATTCCCCTGGTGGCATTTCAGAAATCTTAAATACAAACAGAAACTGTTGGATACAAAAGCTCAGCGCGTTAGATGGCATCTTTGTAGATAGAAAACGGAGTTGACATTTCGGGTGTGTGACACAAACCTAAGATGCTACCTGAGGTTTTTCCAGCATTTTCTCTTTTTATTTTGTATTTCCAGCATCAGTGGGAATTCTATTCTTCAGTTCTGAAATTCCTACCTGCTCAGAGGCTTTGGAGCACATTGAACAGAGGTTTCCACAGCCAAGATGGCATCCATATAAACATACATGTTCTGTAAGAGTGAGGAAGATATGTAATTGAGTGTCCTTGCCAGCAATGTCCACGTGGTAAGAATTAATAAATTCAATGCATTCCTGTGTTGTGGCAGCAGATGGAGCTTCAATCCCTTGTCCCTGGAATAAATGCTGTGGAGAATGGGATACCTGCAGGAAATCATGCTGGATCCTATTCTTATGGCTATTGATGGCTAATACCCTCAAGGATGAAACCTCACCCTACAAACTGACTACTTACGGTTTTCATTTTTAGCTTTAATTCAGTATCATCTGAATTCTGTTGAATATAGCTCTTACCTCTGATAATTCTAAACATACAGGCCTGTTTTCAGGTAAAATTCTGCTTTAAGTGAGTAATTGTGAATACTCCTGGACTATTGCATACACCTCCTGCATTCTCATTTCTGATTCGTTCTAAATTTATTGCTCTTTGTGTCCAGTTTATCTGAGCAAATGATCAGTTGCCCAGCTTTCTTAGTCTAAAGAATGGCATGCATGGTGGCCAGTGTAAAAAATTGGGGAGAAAACCACACTTAAAATTGAGAATGGATTAACAAATATGTATAAATAATGGGTGTACAAAATTAATACTATAAACTTAATAACTGTTCATTCAGGACATTCAGGACTCAAGTTAAATTATAACAGATTGTGAAAAACACAAAAATACATGAACACAGGACTGGGGTCAGAAGTGAATGTTCACTGATAATTGTACAATGTTCATCATTATTCAGGACTCCTCAGATACTGAAACAAAAGAATATCTAACCATTGCCCCTTGATATTCAATAACATTGCAATCGCTGAATCCCTCACTATCAACCTCCCGTGGGTTACCATTGACCAGAAACTGAACTGGAATAGTCATACATGGTGGCTGTATGAGCAGAGCAGGGGATGGGAATCCTGCAGTGAGTAACTCACCTC
This sequence comes from Chiloscyllium plagiosum, assembly GCF_004010195.1. Taxonomy (NCBI): domain Eukaryota; kingdom Metazoa; phylum Chordata; class Chondrichthyes; order Orectolobiformes; family Hemiscylliidae; genus Chiloscyllium; species Chiloscyllium plagiosum. The sequence continues at coordinate 93,655,623 of NC_057712.1, forward strand.
TTGCCTCCTCAGAGGCTACCCACCATCTACAAAGCACGAGTCTGGAGTATTGTGGAATATCTCCCATGTGCTTTGATGAGTGCAAATCCAACATCACTCATGAGTCTTGATACCATCTAGGAAAAGCAGCCTACTTGCTTGTCACTATCCAAAAACATTCATTCCATTCTCCAATAATGCTCAATAGTGTGTGATTCAAAACTCTAGACGTCCTTTCTAACAGTACTGTGGATGTACCCACACATGGAGATGGGAGTAGCCCATTCAGTTTGTCAACCCTACTACACCGCTTAACACAATCATGGCTGTTTGAACACTTCAATGCCTTTTACCTCCATTACCCTCACATTCCTTTAAAACATTAGGAGTCAGAAATATACCATGTTTACTTTAAACATACTGAAAGGCCAAGCTTCCACAGCTCAGCTGGGCTAGAGAATCCCAAAGATTCACAATCTTCTGAGCAAAATCATTTTTCCTAATTTCTCTACAAAATGGCATTCTGTTACATTTAAATTGTGTCCCCTTGTTCTAAATCCCAAACCAGGGTAATATTTTACCTGCATATACCCTGTCTATTCCTTTTATGTATTTTAAAGATTTCAATCAGATTACTTTTCATTCTTTGAAACTACGGAGAATATAGGCCCAGTTTGCTTGATCTCTCTTCATTGGACAATCTTGTCATTCTGAGAAAAAGTTTTCTGAACCTTCATTGCACTCTCTCTATGACAATAATAACAAATGGACTGCAATGGTTCAAGAAGGTAGCTGATCACCACTTTCTATGGGTGGGCAATAAAGACGGCATCCTAGGGGTGGAGTCCCTTATTGAAAGGCACTCCATGCATAGAGCAGGCAACCTGGAGTTGTGAGCGAAGCAAGAGGGGACTGAATGGCCCTTGTTGCTAACTCCACTCCCTCTCCATCTCCTTAGCCCTTTCCCCATGTCCAGCCATCATTCACTAGTCACTTGTGATCCAATGACAATATTCAGCTTCAGGTCAATGTCATGCTGGCAGGAGCGACTGCCACCCCAGTGATGAGACTGTTCAATGGACCTCTGGCCTCAGATGGACCAGAAGCTCTCGCCAATCGGGACTTCTGCCCCCAAGTCCCTGAAGCCAAAGAAGTGCCACCACTGCCCAGTTTAATTTCTTAGTGACACATCGTATGGTGGGCTCTCCCTAAAAGTGGTGACATGGCCATTTGCCAGCTTTCCAGTCAATAGGCAAGATCCACATGGCCTTCATTAAATATTACCCAGCATATCACATTGGGATCTGATTTCTGCAAGTGAATATAATTTTTAATTCTTTACATACAATGGCAGAATTGAAGAATTAAATTTGATGTGAGAATCTTGTGCAAAAGACTTAATTGTTATAAAGATGACCTCAAAGCAAGTTTCATCACAGACAATTCACGTGGTTAAGAAATTGGCAGCACCATTGACTTTCAATGTGATTAACATTTTCCACACTGTCAAGACAGCTTTGTCCAAGTGGCTTTATTCCCTGTTTCACAGTCAAGAGGCACACAGTATCTTTCTCACCTATCGTACAGTCTATCACTGTACGAATGATGCCTGTGATTGCCACACTCAGAATCAGTGAGGCCTTTCCAACTCTAAACAGAATCTAGAAAGCTGTGCACATCATCTCCACCCCATTTCATTTCCATCCTCATTTTGCCTTCTTATTCCTAATACATCGCAACATGCACTAAACATTACAAGCACACCTATCAGTCCAGGGTCACTGGGGAGTTCAACTGAAACAATATTGGAGGGTGTAGTCCAAATCCTGCTCAGTTGAATATAGATTCAGAACTCCAGGAGCTCCTTTTGTAAAGAGGAACCCTGAGAAACAATAGCAAAGCACATTGGTCGTGACTGCAGAGAGAATCCAGTATGAAGCAGATGGTATTGCAGGACATAAGAACATTTGAATTAAGAGTAGGAGTAGGCCATTTGGGCCATCTAGCCTGCTGCATCATGCAATAAGATCATGACTGATCTATTTGTCTTTCAACTTTGACATTCCTAAGTACACCCTGGTAATCTTTGCTGCTCTTATCTAATAAGAATCAAGCTACTGCTGCCTTAAAAAAATGAGACAGAGTTCCAACTTGCACAACCCACTGAAACAAAAGATGTATTCTCATTTCTTGTTCGAAAAGAGCAAGCTTTAATTTTTTAACAGTGCAACCTGGTCTGGACTCACTCATAAAAGGTGTTACACCCAGATCTCAGATAAGATTCTCCAATTTGTTATGGTTCCAGATGGGATACCCCAAATCATTAGGCTCCTGAGTGAGAAAGGATGAACTGGCTCCCCTTCTTTATTCACCTACTCCCTCAGTTGGCCACAACATGTTTAATTTTAAAGGGACCTCTTCCTTTGTGGATACCCTTCTTCCAGATCCATATCAGCTTAAGTTTTAAAAGGAGTCAATTTAACTAGGTTTTCTTGAGTTGACCAGGAATGAGTTTATTCATTATTAATTGCAAGAGAAATTAGTAATGTAATTAATATACACACAAATTCAAATTAAGAGGTGAGTCCAAAAGGATAATTATAAAAGAAAACAGATATATGGATCACTGTCTGAATTGTTCATGAAAAGCAGATAGTTGAAAGCTGAGGCTGTTGCAGTGGAACCCACTGTGGACTGCTGACAGTGGTAGTTGAGCAGTTAGATCCCTGATTCTTACTTGGATGAGTACTTGAAATGTCATAACATTCAAGACTGTGGGCCAACTGCTGGAAAGTGTGCCTAGTGTAGATTTAGCGCTTTTTTGGTCAGTGGAGACTCAATGGGCCAAAGGGCCTGTTCTATATGATTCTATGATTCTACTTAGAAAACAGTGGCAAGATCGGACAGAGTCAGCATGGATTTACATCAGGGAAGTCATACTTGATGGATCAACTGGAATTCTTTGAGGATGTGACTCATCATATTGATGAGGGGGAGCTAGTGGCTGTGGTTTATTGGGCTTTCTGAAGGCTTTCAACAAAAACCTAAATAAGAAAATAGCATTTAAAATTAAAGTATGTGGGACTGGGGATAGTGTATTGAAATTTATGGAAACCCGGTTGTCAGATAAGAATCAAAGAATAGGAATAAACAAGTCTTTTTCCAGATGGCAGACAGGGACTAGTGGGGTACCACTGGGATCAATGCTAGGGCCTCAGCTATTCAAACATATATTAAGGATTGGGATGAGGGAACAAAATATAATATCTCCAAATTTGCAGTTAATACTAAGCTGGATGGGAGGGGAAGCTGTGAGAAGGATTCAGAGATGCGTCAGTGTGATTTTGACAAGCTGAGTGAGAAAGTGGTCAAATGCATTGCTGACACAGTATAATGTAGATAAATATGAGGTTATCTGCTTTGGGAGCAAAATCAAGAAGGCAGATTATTATCTGAATGGCTATAAACTGAGAAACGGGAATGTGCAACGAGAGCAGGGTGTCCTTGTACACATTTGGTGAAGTTAAACATGCAGGTGCAGCAGGTGCTCAAGAAGGCAAATGGTATGCTGGCTTTCATAGCGAGAGGATTTGAGTACAGGAGCAGGGATGTTGTTTGTACAGGGTTTTGGTGAGACCTGAAATATTGTCTGCAGATATGGCCTCTGGATCTGAGGAAGGATGTTCTTTCTATTGAGGGAGTGCAGCGAAGGTTTACCAGACTAATTCTTGAGATAGTAGATCTGAGGTGTGAGAAGAGGTTGAATCAGTTATGATTATAGGTCCTGGAGTTTGAAAGGATGAGGGGAATCTCATAGAAACCTGGAAAATTCTAACAGGACTAGACTGAGTAGACGCAGGAAGAAATCCAAAACCAGAGGTCGTAGTTGAAGGATGTGGGATAGGACATGTAGGACTGAAATAAGGAGAAATTTCTTCATTCAGAGAATGGTGAACCTGTGAAGTTAAATCCACATTGCTACTATGGAAAGCAGTCGAGGCCAAAATGTTGTATGATTTTTAAGAAGGAGTTGGATACAGCACGTGGAGCTAAAGGATACGGGGTAAAAGCAGGTACAGGTTATGAAGTTGGATAATTAGTCACGATCATAATGAAGGCAGAGTAGATTTGAAGAGCTAAATGGCTTATTCCTACTTCTATTTTCTATGTTGCTGTGAGTTATATTCTAGATTAGTTCAAATTTTGAAGTTTTGATTCCTTTTGACTGTGATAAAGTTCTAGCATTCAGTGTGATAGTCCTTTATTTTGTCCATTTCTGACTTCAGCTTCAGCTAAGCAGAGAGAGAATGAGCAACAGGATAAATTGAAGCCCAAGATCAGAGAGCAACAGAGAAAGCATCAGCCGAGGAGGGGATCAGCTGAGGGAGGGAACAGCCGAGGGACAGCACAGCCAAGAAGGGAACAGCTGAGGGAGGGAACAGCTGAGGAGGGGACAGCTGCGAAAGAGAACAACTGGGGGAGGGGACAGCCCAGGGAGGGGACAGCTGGGGGAGAGGGCAGCCGAGGGAGGGGACAGCTGGGGGAGAGGGCAG
>NC_057712.1:93660728-93701829 GCF_004010195.1 Chiloscyllium plagiosum
GGGGACAGCCAAGGGAGAGGGCAGCCGAGGGAGGGTACAGCCGAGGGAGGAGACAGCTGAGGGAGGGGACAGCCGAGGGATGGGACAGCCGTGGTAGAAGGCAGCTGAGGGAGGGTATAGCTGAGGGAGGGTACAGCAGAGGGAGGGGACAGACCAGGGAGGGAACAGTGAGGGATGGGACAATCGAGGGAGAGGACAACCCGAGGAAAGGGACAGCAGATAGAGGGGACAACAGATGGAGGGGTCAGCAGTGGTCTTTGATTGTTGGCTGCTTTCCCGAGGCTGTGGGAAGTGTAGCAGGAGTCAATAGAAGAAAGGTTGGTTTTTGTGATAGACTGGGTTGCACTCAGAACCCTCTCTAATTTCTTAGAAGAGACTCCAGTATGCATGTTGCCTTCCTGATGCCTGGGTCAGGGATGTTACTGAACAGTTTCAGGGAATTCTAAAGCGGGAGGATAAACAAGTAGAGATAGTGGTATATATTGGTACCAATGACATAGGTAGGAAATGGCATGAGGTCCTGTAACCAGAATTTAGGCAGCTCAGGAGTAGATTAAAGAAAAAGACCTAAAAGGTCGTAATGTCTGGATTATTCCTGATGTCATGTGCAAATGAATATAAGAATAGGTTAGTCCAGATGAATGTGTTGGAGAGATGGTGCAAGATGGAGATGCTTTAGATTTCTGGGACATTAAGACTGTTTTATGGGATTGGAGAGCTGTGTACAAAGTCGACTGGTTGCATGAGAATCGAAATGCGTTAGGCATCTTGTGGGAGGTTTGCATGTGCTGTGGGGGAAGGTTCAAACTAATGTTGGTGAGATCCAGACAGAGTGTTCAGCAGTGGGAGATGAACAGCCAAAATTAGAAGAGAAAGCAAGTGATTCAAGAAGGCATAGACATTAAAGGACAGTTAAGGCACAAGGGAGATGGCAAGATTGGGTGGTACCTAGTTTAATGTAAGCATCTGATGAACAAGACAGATGAGTTGAGAGCACAAATTAAAACATGGTGGTACGATGTCATTGTTGTCACTGAGATCTGGTTGAGAGAGGGACAGGACTGACAGCTCAATATTCCAGGATACAGGGTCTTCAAGTGAGGCAGGGAAGGAGGTAAAACAGGAGGAAGTGTTGCAATTTTGATCAGGGAACCTATTATGGCAGGAAGGAACGGTGACATTTTCGAAGGCTTCTCAAATGAAACCGAGGAGAATTTAAAAACGAAAAATGTGCACTCACATTGCTGGGAATGTATTATGGGTCCCCTAACAGTCCGAGAGAAAAAGAAGAGCAGATTCAGACATATTTCAGTGAAGTATAAAAGTAACAGGGCATTGATTTCAACTTCCTCAGCAAGAGCTGGGATACTCGTAGTATGAAAGGTTTGGAAGGAGCAGGATTCTTAAGATTCAGCCTGGAGAGCCTTTAAGCCAGCATGTAGAAGGATCTACAAGAGAGGGGGCAGTCCTGGATTTAATTTTAGATAACAAAGCTGGGCAAGAGGTTGAAGTATGCTTGGGAGAGATTTGGTTTTGCAGACAGCAATCATAATACTGTTAGATTCAAGATTGTTATGGAAAAGAACAAGGATGGGCCTGAAATCGAAGCTTCAAATGGGGGAAGGCTGATTTTAATATGATCAGATCTGATTTGATCAGAACAGACAGAGAGCAGATACTTTTAGATAAATTTGTGTCAGGACAGTAGTACGAATAATAGTGGGAGTAGAGGGCCAACATGTTCTAATAAAGAGAAAAGGGGGCACCATCAAAATCAGCAAACCCTGGATATTGAGGGATATACAGGATTGGATAAAGAGAAAAAGTGAGGCAAATGGCAGATACCTAGGGCTGAAAACAGCAGACACCCTCAAACAGTATAGAATGCAAAAGGAAACTTTAAAAGGAAATTAGCATGAGGGCATACCGGTGATGGACTGGAGTAGACAAAATGAGAAGTCACACACCAGGTTATAGCCTTCGCTCCTGATGGAGTGCTTTTGCCTGAAACGTCAATTTTTCTGCTCCTCGGATGCTGCCTGACCTGCTGTGCTTTTCCAGCACCACTCTAATCTAGACTCTGATTTCCAGCATCTGCAGTCCTCACTTTTGCCTAAGTTATAGTCCAACAGATTTACTTGAAATCACAAGCTTTTGGAGCACTGCTCCTTCGTCAGGTGAATTAGAAATTAGGAGAGCTAAAAGGGGGCATGATGGAATAATGACGAATGAAATAAAGGAAAATACTAAATTATTTTACAAGTATATTAAGGCTAAAAGGAATAACAGGGAAAGCCCATTAAGGGGTGGAAAATTGTGTGTGTAACCAGAGGACACAGGTAGAATTCTCAATGAATACTTTGTGTCAGTGTTCATTATACAGAAAGATTACATGGACATAGAAATCGAGGGAAGGTCTGTGATAAAATTAAAGAATTTAGAATTGATGGAGAGGAGGTTCTGAGTGGTCTGGCAGGCTCAAAATAGATAAATCTTCAGGCTGGATGAAATGTCCCAGGTTGTTGGGTGAGGCAAGGTAGGAAATAACAGGAGCATTGGTAAAAGCTTTCAATCCCTCTCTGACAACAGGAGAGTTGTGAGAGGACTGGAGGACAGTCAAGCACAGCTATTCAAGAAGGGATTAACCAGGAAAGTACTGCCCAGTCTAACCTCAGTGGTGAGGAAACTATTAGAAGCAATTCTGAGGGAGAGAACAAATCTGCATGTGGAGAGGCAAGAATTAAGCAAGAACAGTCAGTGTGTTTTTGTCAAGAGGAGGTCATGTCTGACCAACTTGTTTGAATTTTTACAAAGAATTGACCATGTGCAGAGTCATAGAGATGTACAACATGGAAACAGACCCTTTGGTCCAACTTGTCCATGCCAACCAGATATCCTAACCTAATCTAGTCCCATTTGCCAGCATTTGGCTCATATCCCTCTGAACCCTCCCTATTCATATACCCATCCAGATGACTTTGTAATGCTGTAATTGTACCAGCCTCCATCACTTCCTCTGGCAGCCATACACGTACCACCCTCTGTTTGAAAACATTGCCCCTGAGGTCCCTTTTAAATCTTTCCCCTCTCAGCCTAAACCTATGTCCTCTAGTCTGGACTCCCCCACCTCAAGGAAAAGACCTTATCTATTTATCCTATCCATGCTCCTCATGATTTTATAAACCTCTATAAGGTCATCTCTCAGCCTCCGACACTCCAGGGAAAACAGCCCCAGACTATTCAGCCTCTCCCTATAGTTCAAATCCTTCAACCCTGGCCAAATCCTTGTGAACCTTTTCTGAACCCTTTCAAATTTCAGATAAGGGCAATGCTTTTTATCTAGTCTATGTGGACTTCAGCATGTCTTTTGATAATGTTCTGCATGAGAAACTGATAGAACAAACCAATGAGATACAAGGAAGTTTGATTCATGGATCATGTATATCTACGAACTCCTATGTCCTATTTATAAGATTCTTTCCTAACATCTTTTACGTTACTTGCAAATTTAGTTACTATGCATTTGCTCCCCTCATCAAAAGCATTGGTATAAATTGTAAGAAGCTGAGGCCACCACACAGAACGCTGCAGATCTTCAGTTGTCATATCTTACCAACCAGACAAGTCAGAGAAAGTAGGACTACAGATGCTGGAGAGCCAGAGTCGAAAAGTGTGGTACTGGAAAAGCACAGCAGGTCAGGCAGCATCCGAGAAGCAGTAGAGTGGACGTTTCAGGTATAAGCCCTTTATTCGGAAGTCAGACAAGTCCACTGTCAATACTGCTTCTCTGATTGTATCCTTGCATGAACCTTGTCCATAAATATTAAACATGGCAATCAAATGAGTCCATGAGGGTCTTTTGCTAAGCCATACAGACTCAGGATGCCAACCTGTCTCGCACTTTAAATAGTATGACAAACATCTCTGCTCTGGCTCTACAGTGCCACACTGCTCAATGGAAAACTGTTCTCAGGCAGTGAAGTGTGCCTGGCCCATGTGAGGTGGTCATGCTATATTCATTATAGTGCTGTTGGGCTGTTCAGCTTTTGTTGTGTCATCAGTCTTGCTTGAAATGGCTTTTCCCTATCTGCTAACAGTCAGTCCTTACGTTGCTTGTAGATAGGAATAGGTCAGGGAGCTTACCCTGCGACAGGATGTTGTCTTGGGATCTTGTACTAGCCTCCAGAACTATCTTGCTGTGATTGAACACCAGTTGCACCTTGATGGAATGGAAGCCCTCAGGGTTCATGAATATTCCTGGTTGATCTGGAGGCATCCAGAGTGATTCCTGTGTACAGCTGATGCTCTGCACTTGAGTGCCTGTTCAATCTGACTGGGGTCATGACAGCCAAAGTTCACATAATTACCCATCTTGGCAAATCAGCCATCAGTACATCTCATGCTGCAAGCTGCTTCCCACCTGTTGTCTCTCTCAATCTGCTTCTTGTCTGAGGTCCTAAGGCAACAAAATACTCATCCTGATAGGATTTAGAAAAACTTCCAAATACAGAATCTCAACAAAAATACTGTGACAAATCCTTTCACTCCCAGCAGGTAAGAAAGTAAATATGAATAAAACATTATTGCAGCATTTTCATTAGCTTTAATTAGTCCTCTCAATTGCTGTAGTGTTCTTGCCTTTAATTCACTAGTGAATTTCAAGAAGCTTGGGAAACCCAAAAATGTGAGGTTAAACATAAACGTGTGTTGAAGTATCACTCCATTTAAATAATCAGCAATATAGGCAACCAGCCTGTCTTGTAGGGATTGCAGTTGGCAGCTCCTTCTTGACATGCTTATTTTTGTGCTGGACTTAACTCTCCCACCCAAATCAAAACCCATAAATTCCTCCAGGCTAAGGTTCCCATCTTTGCTTCCTTTTCATTCATGTAAAGAAGGCAGGAGCACAAGACGCTGCAGCATTTTTTAATTGACACATTTCCCCGAAGTCAAAATCTGGAAGTGGGAAAATTTGTACCTGTCCAGATTACATAAATGCAAAGTTTTCACTCAGTTTAGATATGCATGGACTTGAATGTTTTTTTTCTGCAGAGAAGCAAAAGGGCAGAGAGGAACATCCTGAAGTATTGTCAAAGGGAAAGCATAGTAACTTAATTCAGGGATGAAGAAATTCCTTTGACTATGTACTTCATGCTAGTTATAGGATGCAACAGGTACAGTTTTCATTATGGGTTGCTGGTGGTAACCTTACATGGGATTTGGTCTCAGTTCTGACCCTTCACTATTTTTAAGGAATGGCCATTGAAAGATTCAGGACAGAGTTGCTGCTGAGTTAGGGATGGTCTATTGGAAGCCCTCATACACTCGCAGTATTGGAACTGCTGATTTGAAGATACAAAAGGAGATAAAGAAGGATGGGTAAGACATTCTTACTTTAAAAATGGTCACAGCTGTCTGTGATACAATGAGATCATGGCTGAGCTGATAAACTTTATCTCCACTTTCCTGCCTTTTCCCTATAACTCTTGATTCCCTAACTGATTAAAAATCTTTCCAACTCAGCCTTGAATAAACCATCCTCTTCAGCACTTTGCGGTAAAGAATTCCAAAGATTCACAATCCTCTGAGAGAAGAAATTCCTCTTTATCTCTGTCTTAAATGGGTGACCCTTATTCTGAGATTGTACCCTCTGGTTCTGGACTTTCCCACAAGGAGAAATAACTTTTCCACATTTACCTTGCCAAATTCCTTAAAGGTCTTGTTTGTTTAAAAAAAAAATTGCCTTTAATTCTTCTAAACTCCAATGACTACTGGCCCAACCTTCTTAATCTCTCATTATAAGACAGTCCCTTTATACCCAAGATCCACCGAGTAAACCTTGTCTGGACTATCTTCAATATCAGCATATCTTTCCCTTAATAAGGACACCAACGCTGTTCACAGTATTTCAGTTGTGAGTCTGACTAATGTCTTGTATAGTTTTAGCAAGACCGCTCTATTTTTATACTCTTTTCCCTTTGAAATAATGGCCAATATTCCATTTGTCTCCCCTATTTACTGCTGAAATTGGACAGAAGCCTTTCGTGATTTATGCATGTGGACTCCAAAATCCTCCTGTTCTGCCAACAGTTGTTTCTAACCAAAGATCCTCCATTTCAAACTGAATGTTGTGCTGTAATGGTCATTGTTTCTCATGGAATCCCTACAGTGTGGAAGTAGGCTATTTGGCCCGTCAAGTCCACAGTGACCCTCTGTAGGGCATCCCACCCAGACTCACCCTATCCCTGTAACCTTGGCTAATCCACTTAACTTGTACTTGTCTAGACACTATAGGCAATTTAGCATGGCTTTGGATTGTGGGAGGAAACCAGAGCACCTGAAGGAAACCCACACTGACACAGGAAGAACATGCAAACTCCACACAGACAATCGTCCAAGGCTGGAATCGAACCCAGGTCTCTGGCACTGTAAGACATGTGCTGCTACTGAGCCACTGTGCCACATGATCTTTTACTCTAATATAATTTATTAAACCTGCCTCATTAAACATCACTAGATCCAAAGTAGGCTGATCCTTAGTTGGATCTATAACGTACTGTTCTACTCTGAATTCTTCCTCATAGTTACCTCTGCCACTCAGAATATCCCAATTGTTGTGAAAATTAAAGTTACCCACGATTAATGCATTGATTTGTTTACAGGCCCCCATTAATCCCTGATTTATTCTCTGTCCTACTGTATAACCACTATTTGGAGACCTGTAACTACTCCTACTGGTGTCTTCTTACACTTTTTATTTCTTAACTCCAAACATATGAATTATACATCTTCTGATCCGAAACTATTTCTTTCTATCATACTTATTTCATTCCCTACCTACAATGGTACCCCACTATCCTTCACTTACTGTCCTTTTGTAAGGTCACATAGACCTGGAAGTGTAATTTCTAGCTTTGATCTCCTCACAGTCATGTCTCAATAATGGATATAAGATCATACCTATTAACTTATATTTGTACTGTTAGTTCATTTATTTTGTTCCAAATACTTCATGCACTCAAGTAAAAAGCCACTCTATTTGGCCTTTGGCCTTTTCTCATCTCTCCCCTGCCTTTGACCTCATTTTCAATTGTTTTTCTATGTTTGTAAACTCTGTCCCTTTCTGTACCACTCTGGGTGTCAGTTTCCAAATAGCTGCCCTGTAGTGCTGCCTCTCTCAAACAGGACACTGGTCCCATCATGGTTCAAGCGAAGCCCTTCCCACCAGAACAGCTCCCTTTAACTCAAGTTAATCTATTCCAATAGGAATAGGAATCTATTCCAACCACACCAATGAATAGGATTCTATTCTACCCATACCAATGGATTTAACTCCTTGATTTTATTTACTGTATACCAGTTTGCCCATGGCTCAGATAGTAGTTTAGCTATTACCTTAAAAGTTGGACTTTTAGTTTAGCTCCTAACTGTTCAATAACTTTTAGCCAAATTTCCTTTCTAATCCTACCAGTGTCGTTGGCATCAACATGGATGACAACTAGTGGATTCCTCCCCTCCTTCTGCAAGTTCTTCTCTGACCCCAAGGAGTTGCCTGGCATCAGGCAGGCAACACAGCCTTTGTAACACCTACTCATGGCTGTAGAAAACAGTATCTATACACCCTACTACAAATATATTCCTATTTCCTCTCCCCACTTGAATGGCTGTCTCTGTCAAGGTGCCATGGTTAGTTTGCTTCCTGGAGTCTCCACTGTCATCTGCACAGCTTTCAAGAACCTCATAACTAATGTAGCACATCACATTTATCTAAATTAAACTCCACCTGCCACTATCAAAGGACCAAGAGGAAATCTGGATGTTTGGATTTTATTGTGGGACTGATAATGTGGTACTGGTATCGGTCATTAAGGCGTTTGGTACGCTTGCCTTTATTGGTTTAGGAGTTGGGAGGTTATATTGCAGCTGTACTGGACATTGGTTAGGCCATTTTTGTAATACTGCGTTCAGTTCTGCTCTCCCTGCTAAAGAAAAGATGTTGTGAAACTTGAAAGGGTTCAGAAAAAATTTACACAGATGTTGCCAGGGTTGGAGGGTTTGATTTACAGGGAGAGGCTGAATAGGCTGGGGCTATTTTCCCTGCAGCATCAGAGGCTGAGGAGTGACCTCAAAGAAGTTAATAAAATCATGAGAGGCATAGATCGGGTGAATAGACAAGGTCTTTTCCCTGGGGTGGGGGAGTCCAAAACTAGATGGCATAGGTTTAAGGTGAGAGGGAAAAGGCAACTTTTTCATGCAGAAGGTGGTGCATGTATGGAATGAGCTGCCAGAGGAAATGAAGGAGGCTGGTGCAACTACAACATTTAAAAGACATCTAAATGGGTATATGAATAGGAAGGGCTTAGAGGGATATTATCCAAATGCTGACAAATGGAACTAGATCAATTTATGATATCTGGTCAACATGGATGAATTGGACCAAAGGGTCTGTTTCTGTGCTGTACAGCTCTATGACTCTATGACTCCATAATTGTTGGACAATTGTAGGATCTGAGAAATACTGGTAGAAATAAGGGCTGCAGAGCAAAAGCACATCAACATCCAAGGAATTCTGACCCTGAAAAAGATATGCAGGTATCTACAGGGAAATAGCAAATGTCAAATCCAGCATCCCTCGGACAACTATACAATGCTGAAAATTGTTTATTGACTTTGCTAGGCTAGTAAAAATAAGTGAGGAACAAGTACCTTCAGTAAATACTGAACTACTGCTGGAAGTTAGCTTCAACTCCACATTATCTTGAACCACATGCAGAATAAGAGGGAATCAACGACACACAAAACATGCCTTTCGGCTAATCTGCTCTCCTTCATTCTACATTTAAATGCAACAGGGCAGCTAATCTCTGGAAGAGCAAACTTTATGAGACTTTTATAAGGACAATTCTAGTTGAATATTTTTACCAAATGATTTAAGTTGCAAGTCTGGGTGTTTTACTGAGTTTTTTTTTAGATTACTTACAGTGTGGAAATGGGCCCTTCGGCCCAACAAGTCCACACCGACCCTTAGAAGAGCAACCCACCCAGACTCAGTCCCCTACATTTACCCCTTCACCTAACACTACGGGCAATTTAGCATGGCCAATTCACCTAACGTGCACATTTTTGGACTGTGAGAGGAAACCGGAGCACCCGGAGGAAACCCACGCAGACACGGGAGAATGTGCAAACTCCACACAGACAGGAATCGAACCTGGGCCCTGGTACTGTGAGGCAGCAGTGCTAACCACTGAGCCACCATGCCACCCTTATTTTTAATTAGGGGTTAGATCAACGTTTCCTCCTACCTGCTTCCAATTTTGGACAGGAAATGTGTTGCTGGAAAAGCGCAGCAGGTCAGGCAGCATCCAGGGAACAGGAGAATCGATGTTTCAGGCATAAGCCCTTCTTCAGGAGGGCTTATGCCCGAAACGTCGATTCTCCTGTTCCCTGGATGCTGCCTGACCTGCTGCGCTTTTCCAGCAACACATTTCCAGCTCTGATCTCCAGCATCTGCAGACCTCACTTTCTCCTCCAATTTTGGACAATAAGCTGAGGAGCAGTATTAAGGTAAGCTTGAAGTTGGGCTTCGTAAAACTGTATGCAAACAGTGATTAGGTCAAAATAAACTCAAATCATTCAAATTTAATTAATTCAGAAGAAGCAGCAATTCTCGTAAAACTTGTTCATCATTTTCATTTTGAAACTGTGAAATCTGCATTCTTATATTTCCCTCCATCAAGCAGATCAACCTGGATCATGAAGTTCTTATCGTTGTTAAAGTTGCCCTGTGATCAATGCACCATGACCATTTCCACCTCAACTTATATAAATCACCTCACATCTATTCTGTTCCATCTTACAAAAGCCAAATGAAAATAGACAAAGAATCTCACCCTAAGTGAGTTCAAGTGTCTTGCAGCTTTGTGTAGGAGTGTGCTGTAATAATAAAAAAAAGTAATAAAACATTCTGTCTTTACTTTGATGTAAACATTGCAGTTCTTTACTGAAATGCTGTGTACACATAACTTTTTCCTATGTGGGAGGATTTGTTGTCGCTAAAGTTCACTGTTTGGTTTTGTCACATCCTGTAGAAATGCATGATGCAACATGACCTACGCAGCATGTCTGGTATTCTTTCTTCAAAAGATATTTTAAAAAATAGATTAAATTAATGTAATGCAAGAGATCTTCATCTGTACTGGAAGTTAACACAACAGTATTGTTTAGATAATTTCGTTTTGCTGCTGCTGTTAAATAGTCCATTAAGCATACTGCCATAAATACACTTTCCACTGCATTATTGAAATCTAAATACACTCAAGAGCTAACAATGTGTTATCTATCTAAGATAAGTGATTTTGGAAACATTGTTATAACAGGGTAAAAGTAATGACAATTTGCATTGCTCAGGAGCTGGTGGTTAAAATGTAAATTAAAAGTGATGCAAAATTTAACTTAAAAACTATATATGGGTTATTTGAAGTTGTTATTATCAGAAAATCAAAAAAGATATTTACACTGAACATCCTAGTTTTCTTTAGGGCGAAGTGACACTTTCGAACCTAACAGCACTGTGGGCCTATTTCCACCACAAGGACTGGCTATGCTGGTTCAAGAAGACAGCTTCCCACCACATTCTTGAGCTACAAGAGATGATGAACATCACCTTGTACGTAAGCACAATGATTTAACAGATGCTCAAAGGACAGTTATCTACTTGGTCCAACTAAAATGAAGATGAGGAGAAATTTATTCTCTCAGCATGTTATTGACCTTGATTAACTTCAGCTTTTTAAACTTTAACAAGTGTCTACCCCAGAGAGCAGTGGATAAATGAATTGATGCTAGGCAGACTTTTGATATACAAGGGGCTCAAGGATTGTTGGCCAGCAGGTAGGGAGGTGGGGTTAAGTCCAAAATCCAATCAGCCACGTTCTTACCGAATGGTGAAGCAGGTAGATTGGATGGAACTGAATGAATACTCCTGTTCTGATTTTTTATGACCTTACACTCAAATGACTTCTAGTGACAGCGTGGAGGGTGCTGGAGATTTGGGGAGAAACACCCTTCCATCTTTTGTTTTTTTTGTTCAAATCAAAATCAGTGACGGGGGGGGGGGGCGGTCAAAATCAAAAAGCCCATTAGAACGGTGAACAGATCAAGCTACCAAAAGGGACTTACAAGGAGATCCAAAGCTGTGAGTGAATGAGCCCTTCTCAAGTTGAGAAACTTGTGGAAACCTGGCTCTTTGTTCATGACCAGACCCCGCCACAAAAATTGATGCTAAGTATTTATGAGTGAACAACATGAAACACAAAAATGACCCAAACAGCAGATTCAGGACATAATGCATTGTGACCTGATCTCCTCATTAGAAAGAAGGGCAACATCTGGGAATCTGAGGCTGCATTATATGGAAAGAACTATTGAGCACAGGAATTAGTTTATTCATTCTTTGTCTGGAAGTATCCTCCTTTCTGCTTTGCAGCGTCTCCACACATTCTTAAGGACAAGGAAACAGAGAAACTCCCTTTTTATCTGTCCAATTGGATCCAATTTGGTTCATATCAAATTATAAATTATTCATTTGAAAGGTAGAAAAAAATAAACAAGTTTGAATTTTCTCAAAATGTCTTCCATCTTTCTGCCTTAATTTTTCTGTACAAACCATGAATGTGTACTATGGCAACAAAGTTGGTGGTGCTTTACAGAAATTCACCCTGACCCTCTCAAAACAAGGAGAGATGATGGTGTAGTTGTAGTTTCACTGCACGGGTACAGAGTAACTAAGAAGGCATTTAGCACACGTGCCTTCATTGCTCAGACCATTGAGTATTGGAGTTGCGATGTCATGTTGCGGCTGTACATGACATTGGTAAGCCATTTTTGGATTACTGTGCACAGTTCTGGTCATCCTACTGTAGGAAAGATATTATTAAATTGGAGAGGGTTCAGAAAAGATCTAAAAAGATGTTGCCAGGATGAGAGAGTTTGAGTTATAAGGCAAGGCTTAGACTTTTTCACAGGATGTAGGTTGAGAGGTGACCTTAGAGAGGTTTATGAAATCATGAGGGGAATAGATAAGGTGAATAGCAAAGGATTTTACCCTAGGGTGGGGAAGTTCAAAATTAGAAGGCTTTTTTAAAGGAGAGAG
Source organism: Chiloscyllium plagiosum (assembly GCF_004010195.1). NCBI lineage: Eukaryota > Metazoa > Chordata > Chondrichthyes > Orectolobiformes > Hemiscylliidae > Chiloscyllium > Chiloscyllium plagiosum. The sequence goes on from NC_057712.1 coordinate 93,672,883, forward strand.
CAGAAAGATTTAAAAAGGACCTGAGGAGCAACTGCCTGAGGAAGTGGTAGATGCAGGTACAGTTAAAACATTTAAAAGATATTTGGACAGGAAAAGTTTAGAGTGATCTGGGTCAAATGCAGGCAAATTGGACTAGTTTAGTTTGGGAAACTTGTCAGCAAGGAAGTGTTGGACTGAAGGGTCTGTTTCTGTGCTCTGTGATGCTACAGTAATCCAGAGACCAAAGCATATGGGCTCAAATCCCATTATGGAGGTCTTAGATTTAAAATGCAGTTAATAAGATCTGGAATTAAAAGCTATCTTGATAATGGTAATCATGAAACCATTATTTATTATCATAAACACTGATCTGGGTCACGAATTCCATTTAGGAAAGGAAATCTGTCCACAGACCGACAGCAATGTTGTTGACTCTAAACTACATTCTCAATTGGCTTAGCAAGCCACTGAGTTCAAGGACAATTAGGGATCGGAAACAACGTTAACCCTGGCAGTGATGCCTATGTCTCATGAAACAATTCTAAAAATTTAATTGCATTCACATATCTTCTCTAATGAGAGATCAGGTAGGAGTGCTACTTTTCATAACAAAAGAAAATAACTTCCTGTTGCTCGATATATATATATTCTATTTGCTAATTTCTTGTCCACTCTCTTAACTTTCTATTTTCTTTTTTGTATTTCTTGGGTGGATTCTTGATTTTTCAAAATATAAATGTGGAGGGCGTCTTAAAAGCAGGAGATACTTCTACATTACAATGGTCAGGTTTTATTGCATGATGACTCCGTTCAATGCATATTCATGCATGGATAAAACAACAAATTGTTTGGTCAGTAGGTTTTACCACCCGACAGACCTTCTGGGCTCAAACCTCCACACACCAAATTTAAAAGGAACATAACTTCACTCTCTGGAACTCTGGACATTACTCAACGTCTGCTCATCACTCCAATCTGCAGCTGAAGATATGAGAGGCCAGGCAAAAAAACTAGTTCCATGGTTCAGCAATGTCTTCCTGGAAGCTTCCCTAAGGATGGCAAGAAGAGGCCATCTCATCTCATGAGGGCAGTCTGAACAGAGGTGGCTGTGGAAGTAAGCATCCGTGAATGAATCAGGAAGATAGTGCTCCAATGCTAAAAAGAGATGAATGATCTCCTATTCTCTGCTAGGATACGTATTACCATCTACTCAATGCTTCATTCCTCCAAGAGTGAGTTAGTATTGTAAAGTTGTCACCGCATTTAGATTGTCACGTAAGATTGGAGCCAGGCAACCTCATCATTTTTTTCCCCCTTCATTCATTCATTTCCCAGAGGGCAATTAAGAGTCAACCACATTGCTGTACATCTGGAGTCAAATGTAGGCCAAACCAGGTAAGGATGGCAGTTTCCTTCCCTCATGGATATTACTGAACCAGACAGGTTTCTCCAACAATTAACAATGGATTCATGGTCATCATTAGACCCTTACTTCCAGAGTTTATTGGATTCAGATTCCACCATCTGCTGTGGCAGGATTTGGACCCGGGTTCCCGGAATGTTATCTGGATCTCTGGATTAACGGTCCAGTGATACTACCACCAGGCCACAGCATCCCCTCATATACCTCATGTGCATTCTATGTACTTCATTGCAGTGCAGCAGTCCTTGCAGCACAGTGATACTGACTCTTACACATCTGCCTGCATTCATATTTAAAGCATGAAAGATGCAACAACGCTCAGCAGCTCATTGACCTTTCATCACAACTCGGTGAACATGTGCATATGATAACTTTTCACACAAGTCTTGCTTTGATCAAGGATACTACCACAAAATTTTTCTTCAGGATAAACACCTCACAGGAGTATCAGATGCATACATCAGATGAAGCTTTATTAATATCCATCAGTGCAAACTCTTTGATGACACTGAACAGCCACCTTTCAATCAGATCCACCTAACTCCTAACTTGCCCTCTGCCACGTTGCTGTTCCTATGGAACATGGACAATCACTGCTGTGGAGATTGACATCTCTAACAGTTTTTATTAAGGCAGTGCTCATATACCCATGCTAATGTATCCTAATAGTACTCTCCTTCTGTAAGAGAAGAGTCTGTCCAGACATGTACGGGTAATGGAGTATGGTGGGGTGGTGGGGTGGAGAGGTGGGGTGGGGAGGAAAGTGCCTGATAGAAGGCTCCACACTTCGAGGTCCAACCAATGGGCTCACAAGACAGAAAGGGGAGCATGTCTGTATTGAAAGGGAAATTGGATATCAACAGCTAGCTATTGAGAAAACCTCAAAGCAGATCATCTCAACTGCAAGTTGAGCACAAAATCTTAAAGTAAGGACTTTGTTTATGGCATTAACAAATCTTAATGATTTTTTAATATAACTTCCATATCCCACTCCCAGCCAGAACCAAAAGGAGAGATCCAGGCCTCAGGCCCATCTTCACCAGCAGGTTGCAGCATTCCTCTGAGGGGGAACAGTCGTGAGTCTCAAAAACCACCTCACCTTCCACCAGCCAGAGGTATTCCCACCTTGATGGGAGATCAATTCAGAGTTTGTCTGAGTCACATTGTGGTGAATACAGCACTGACATAGGCTCAGGCCCCTGCTAAGCCAAGCACAGATATTGAGCAAAGCCAGAAATTGCTGGAGAAACTCAGCAAATCTTGCAGCATCTATGGAGAGAAAGCAGAGTTTTGTTTTCTCTCCCCAGATGTTGCAAGACCTGCTGAGTTTCTCCAGCAATTACTGTTGTTGTGTGTTTCAGATCTCCAGCATCTGTGGTTCTTTGTTTCATTTATTATGTACAGATATTGAAGTTTTGGGCTCAGCTATTAATGAACCAATATAGATGCACAGGTAAGCAGAGGAACATCAGGCAGAGGTGCTAGCGATCACGGAGAATGCAGCAAAGGACAGAGGAGTCTGTCCAAATTCTATACAATGCCATGGTGTTCAAGCCATCATTTACCAGTTGGTGGCTGTTCTGGTGAGCCAGCTCCAGAAGAACAATTAGTATCTACCAGATATGCATGGGGTCCTTCACTCTATCATTCGAGCTATGCATTCATTTAGTCGCTAGACCTTGTCCTTCTTCAGGAGGTGAGTGAGATGACATTGTACACCAACAGGGAGGACGGGGCTGGGTAGTGGTGACAGCCAAACACCCAGGATTGTCATCTCAGGACAGTCAGAGGTGCTCTGCTGCATTTCCTTCTGTCTATCAAGGAGCCAAATTCCTCCATTTGGTAAGAGTGTAGACCCGAGAACACCAGATGACACCTTACAAAGTCATCTGGGGCAAGGCAGGAATACAGCCAGCAGGCTTCCTCGAGATCAGCTACAGCTGCTAAAGATGGCACCAAGATGTAGCAGTTGGAAAGGAAAGATTAAAGAATACTGAAATCACTTTGGATGCATGGATGCAAATCTTCTGTACAAAATTACATTTAATACAAAGGCAGCATTTTACACAACAATCTTTTGATCAATTTCAATATTTGAAGGCCTCTGACAACATACATCTCCCTTTTGACTACATTGAGAGTTGACTAATCACCCAAATGCTTTCATGTAGGTCAGATACAGCAATGCAAAGATCGCGGAGGCTCTTGTTCACTAATATCCTCTGAGAGGAACATAACAAATTGAAAATGAGCACTTAAGCTGGAAGAGTCAAGAGTGTGGTGCTGGAAAAGCATCCGAGGAGCAGGAGAATCGATGTTTCGGGCATAAGCCCTTCATCAGGAATTTCTACTTAAAAAGGGAAGGAGCCAAAAGCTCTCACCAGTTAGCTTAAAATCTGTTATTGGGTAAACATATCAAAGTCCATTATAAAGAATAATAGCAGAGCATTTGAAAAGCATAATATTGGGGCGAAAGACCGAGAGGTCACCTGGACTTGATGCCACGAGTCCTAGTATATTAAAAAGAGTAATTTCATAAAAAATGGATACACTGGTAGTAATCTTCCAGGAATCCTCAGATTCTGGAAATGTCCTAACTGATTGGAAAACTGCCAATAGAGCACCTCTATTTAAAATGGAAAGGAGGCCAAAAACTCTCACCAGTTAGCTTAAAATCTATTATTGGGCAAACATATCAGAGTCCATTATAAAGAATGTAATAGCAGAGCATCAGAAATGCATATGATCAAGCACGGTCATTATGGTATCATGGAGGGTAAGTTATGACTGACCTATTTACTAGGATTCTTTGAGGAAGTAGCAAGATGGATAGACAAAGGGGAAGCAGTGTATGCAATATATTTGGATTTTCAAAAGGCATTTGATAAGTTGCAACACATTAGGCTGCTTACTAAGTTAAGACCCCATGGTGTTGGCAGCAGTATATTAGCGTGGGTAGATGATTGGCTAACTAATAGAAAGCAGAGAGTTGGTTAACAGGGCACTTTCAGGTTGGCAACCTATAATCGGTGGCATGTCGCAGGGATCAGGGCTAAAATTATTTACAATATGTATATCCTAATGACCTGAATGAGGAAAGTGAATGTTCTCTAGCCAAGTTTGTGGTAACAGAAAAATAGATGGGAAGGCCAGTGGTGAGAATGACAAAGTCTGCAGAAGGATATGGACAGGTTACATGAATGAGCAAAAATTGGGCTGATGGAATATAGCCTGGGGAAATGCAGTTTTTCAAAAATATAGAAAAGCTGGATATTATTTAAATCGAAAAGTACTGCAGAAAGCTACAGGACAGAGGGAATTGGGAGTCCTAATCTATGAATCACAAAAGGCTCACATCCAAGTTCAGCAGGTAAAATAGAATGTTGGTCTTCATTTCAAAGTGCATGGAATATAAAATTGGGGAAGTTTGCAAAAACTGTACAAGGCATGAATCAGGCCACCGCTAGGATACCGTGATCCTGATGAAAGGCTTATGCCCGAAATGTCGATTCTGCGCTTCCTCGGATGCTGCCTGACCTTGTGTGCACCACACTCTTAATTCCGATCTCCAGCATCTGCAGTCCTCACTTTCTCCAAGTTAATGTAAGCTAGAAGATTCAGGGTTGTGAATCAGTCAGCTTAGCTAACCCATCTACATCACAGGAAATGAGGTGAATTCGGTGAGAGAAGAATGTCCCTTGCAAATTAGGTTTGCCATTTAAGTATAACTCTTCACAGCTGAATAACTCCATGCTGGTATGCTGGCTAGAAAACTGAACAGGAGGTTATTGGTGTAAATGGAGCAAATTAACTTTCAATTTATGCCAAAAAAGTAGCTTAATATTTTAAACTCATAAACCAAGCCTTCTCTTGGCAGCAGGAGTGACTCAGCTCCATAACTGGCTCATATTTTTCAGGTATTTTAGAGCAAGATTACTTACCTTCACATTTACCCAATATCAAATTATCTCAGGCCTCTCAGCCTCTTCTCATCACTGTCCTAATTTCCTCAGCATCCTCATTATCAACTCACTCAACATAAGGCCATAATACATAGGAGCAGGAGTAGGTCATTCAGTCCTTTGCCATCCAGTGAGATCATGGCTGATCCTCAGCAATAGTTTCTGCCTTCTCCCCACAATATGTGCTTTTCTTACTGATAAAAAGTCTATTCATCTCAGCCTTGAATATACTTAAAAATCCAACCTCAACAGCTTCTGTGATAATGAATTCCACAAATTCACAACCCTCCGAGAAAAGACATTCCTTCTATTCTCTGTCTAAAACATGTGATCCCTTATTCGGATATTATGTCCTCTGGTCCTAGACTCTCCCACAAGATGGTCCCTACATTACCTGGTATTAACCTAGTGAACCTTTTTTGGACTGATTCTAATGCCTGCATATCTTTCCTTTGATAGTGGGCACAAAAAAGGTTCACGGTATTCTAGCTGTGGCCTGACTATGCCTTGTAGAGTTTTTGCAAACTTCCCCAATTTTATATTCCATGCACTTTGAAATAAAGACCAACATTCTATTTTACCTGCTGAACTTGGATGTGAGCCTTTTGTGATTCGTAGATTAGGACTCCCAATTCCCTCTGTTCTGTAGCTTTCTGCAGTACTTTTCAATTTAAATAATATTTAGCTTTTCTATACTTTTCGAAAAAATGCATAACTTCACATTTCCCCAGGTTATATTCCATCAGTTTAGTTTTTGCTCATTCATGCAACCTGTCCATATCCCTCTGCAGACTCTGTCATTCTCACCACTGTCATTCTCACCACTGGCATTCCCACCTACTTTTCTGTTACCACAAACTTGGCTAGAGAACATTCATTTTCCTCATTCAGGTCATAAGGATATACATATTATAAATAATTTTAGCCCTGATCCCTGTGACATGCCACCGGTTATTGGTTGCCAGTCTGAAAATGCAAGATTACTTACCTTCACATTTACCCAATATCAAATTATCTCAGGCCTCTCAGCCTCTTCTCATCACTGTGTTCTACTAGTTAGCCAATCATCTACCCATGCTAATATATTGCTGCCAACACCATGGGGTCTTAACTTAGTAAGCAGCCTAATGTGTTGCAACTTATCAAATGCCTTTTGAAAATCCAAATATATTGCATACACTGCTTCCCCTTTGTCTACCCATCTTGCTACTTCCTCAAAGAATTCTAGTAAATAGGTCGGTCATGACTTCCCCTTCATGATACCATAATGACCGTGCTTGATCATATTATGCGTTTCTAATGCTCTGCTATTACATTCTTTATAATGGACTCTGATATGTTTGCCCAATAATAGATTTTAAGCTAACTGGTGAGAGCTTTTGGCCTCCTTTCCATTTTAAATAGAGGTGCTCTATTGGCAGTTTTCCAATCATTTAGGACATTTCCAGAATCTGAGGATTCCTGGAAGATTACTACCAGTGCATCCATTTTTTTCTGTAATTACTCTCTTTAATATACTAGGACTCTTTGCATCAAGTCCAGGTGACCTCTTAGTCTTTAGCCCCAATAGTTTCCCGAGCACATGATCTTGAATGATAGTTTTTCAATTTAACTCCTGTCCTTTTATCCTTGGAATCTTATTAGTGTCTTCTACTGTAAAGACAGATGCAAAATATTTATTCAATGCCTCTGCCATTTCCTGGGTCCCCACGTTTATATCCCTAGCTTCATTCTCTAAATCACTTTGTCTTCTCTCTTTCTTTTTATAAATCTGAAGAAGTTTTTGCTGTCCACGTTGACATTACTTGCAAGTTTACTCTAAAAACTTATTTTCTCCCTCTTTATTCTTTTCTCATTTTCTTTTGTTAGCCTTGTTAAAGCCATTCTCAATATTCTGGGCTTACCACAAATCTTTACCACATAATTTGTATCTTCTTTCAATCTGATGTTATCCTTGACTTGCTTGGTTAACCATCGTTGGCTTATCCCCTTTGTAGAATCCTTCTTTCTCACTGGAATACATCCTTACTATGAGCCTTGAACTATTTTGCTGAACATTTCCCATTGATCCTCAATCATGTTTGCTGTTCAATTCCTTTCCCATTCTACACCATCCAGCTGTACCCTCATTCCTTTGTAATTACACTTATTTAAGCTTAGGACAGTTGTTTCCGACCCCTATTCCTCAAACTTACTGCTAAATTCGATCACGCTATAGTCACTGTTTCCTATGGGATCATTCACTCTGACATCATTTATTAAACTTGCCTCATCACACATGACCAGATCCAAAATAGCCCAATCCTGGTTAAATTCCCAATATATTGTTCTCAGAAACTGTCCTGAATACACTCCATGCATTCTTTCTCATGGCTACTTCAGTCAACCTGACTATCCCAATCTAGGTGAAAATTAAAGTCACCATGAGTAATATTCAACCTTTGTTATATGTCTTCAATATCTCTATATATATTCTCTGTTCTACCATATAGATATTGTTAGCGGGCCTATAGACTGTTTCTGCCAGTGTCTACTTGCCTTTTTTATTTAGTCATAGAGTCATAGAGATGTACAGCATGAAAACAAACCCTTCGGTCCAACCCGTCCATGCCGACCAGATAGCCCAACTCAATCTAGTCCCCACCTGCCAGCACCCGGCCCATATCCCTCCAAACCCTTCTTATTCATATACCCATCTAAATGCCTCTTAAATATTGCAATTATACCAGATGTGAAATATAGCTGAAGATGGCTGGGACAATGCCCAGGCTTGGCAAAGACAATGTCCCTTTACAGGTGAGGGCACATGATGCATGTTTGCTAGGTGTTACAACACTGAAGGGATCAATATGTAAGACGAGCTGAAGAAGGGCTTATGCCCGAAACGTCGATTCTCCTGTTCCCTGGATGCTGCTTGGCCTGCTGCGCTGTTCCAGCAACACATTTTCAGCTCTGATCTCCAGCATCTGCAGACCTCACTTTCTCCTCAAGGGTTTGCAAACTCCAGCTATACTTCATTTGCAAACATTTCTTCACAAAAATGCAATGCATGAAGAGTGAATGTTCTGCTGCAGCATCTTCACCAGGTTGGTGCACATACTGCATTGCAGGCAGGGCTGGAGCAATGATAGACTGCTGAAGTTACTATTTAGTTGCATGGATTGGTCTCGGGCCAGGTGGGTAGGGGGGGTGTTGATGGTGGTGTAACACCAGTATAGTACTTACAAAGTGTGCTGCGCCTAGCGTACTATACTCTATACAATTGAAGCTGGCATAGGGTGATGTGCTGGATGCTGATGAATTGGGGAAAGGGGAGCAGTCTTCCGAGAAGAAGCTCTCCTTGTGGATGACAGAGCTCAGTTGCATTGGAGCCCACAAGGCAGACAGGACCTGATTGACACCTGGTTCCAGAGGATGAGTATTGGATACAGGAGACTATCACAGACTGTCAATGTTCAAGATATCAGCATTTGGTTCACAATGTCAGCATGAGCAGCAGCTTGTATTCATTGTGTTTGTGTCCCCTCTTGCTGGCTGTGAATATAAGCTCAAGTTTGGACTTGTCCAAATATTTGGCTGTATGTGATACTTCCTGAATGAACAATGACAAGATGAAGATCCACCATTGGGTACTGGGGACATAGAAAGGATCTTCACATGGGTTATATCTAAGCTCAGGTAAAGTGTGTGGCCTGGTGGTTTAATGATGTGGATTAGTGAAAGAATAGAATTGTACGTGTGACAGTGTGTTCGGTGTGCTAGCTATGTGCTGTGAGCAGCATGGCTTTGTGGATGTGTGCCATTATGCCACTAGTGAGGCGCAATGCTGAAAACTGCCGATGCTTATCTGGGAGACAGCAACCTGTCAAAGATGGTGCCAGTGCAAGAGATGTCAGTTTTTAGGTAAAAGTCAGAAGTCACACTTCATCTGCCGAAGGAGCAGCACTCCTAAAACGTATGATTTCAGATAAATCTGTTGGACTGTGACGTGGTGTCATGTGACTTCTGACCTTGTCCACTCCAGTCCAACACTATCACCTCCACATCATGGTCTTATGGTAGATATCTGTTGAATGGCAGGTTGTTCTGGGAACCACTTGTGATAAGGTGGGGATAAAATCAGATGTGAGGGATGGTATGGGTGGGTTAGCTCGTTAATGAAGTGAATTTCATAAGATTTGTCAAGAAATCTCACTATGCCTCATGATAGGAATACCTTCAAAAAATTTGAAGCAACTTGCTTTTAACCAAAGAACCATGATTTAGCCCTCTGGTCCTTCATTACACAGCATGATGTCAAATTTACTACACAGGAAACAGACTATTCAGGCCAAATGGGCTATTGTGTTTATACTTCACATTAGTTTCTTCATATTCTACTTTGCCTAATCCCATTAACACGATCTTATGTTCCTTTCTCTCTATTGAGTCTAGTTTAGGCAGAAGTGGAAACTGTCCCTTTGGTACATTGAAAGGAGGCAGTGACAAAGAGGTTAGGGGCTGCTGTGAAGTTAGCAACCATTGGCAATGTGTGACTCTTGGTCCAACTCTAGGTCCTGCTGCAAGGGGTTACAGGGTCTACAACAGCCTATCTGGAAAAAGCCAGCATCCTGATGCACTGCTCTTCAAGTAGATCAGAAAAGCTGACTCTTGGCCTGTGGTTCCTGGGTGGTGGGCATCACGTGTTAAAGTGCAAAAGGTGTTCTGTGAAATGATTGAAATGTGCAATCTGTTCTCACAGGGTTAAAATCACCCCTCAAGCTTTTTTGGTGTTCCTGTCAGGCACATTCTTTCTCATATGTTTTTTTTTCCCTCTTTCGCTTTCATATGCTTTTTTATTTGCTTTCACTTCCTCACACTTCATGCGAGCACATTATGGTCTTAAAAATACTGTAACTGGATCCATGCCAGCTTGTAAATGCATTTGCCAGAGGATCAACTATTTACATAATGTAGACCTGTCAGCATAAGTCATACCTAAGAGGAACTTCATTCAATTTCTTTTGTAGATTTTACTATTGTTGGAAACCTTGTTACATTTGGATTGTTAATCCACTTGTAGATAATGCTTAATATTGAAAGTGACAATTCTCTTTTACAATTTTGCTGCCAAGTGTGGAAGAGTGAGTGTGATTTTATTTTGTAACTTGAGACAGAGGTCCCATAGAAAATTTCTCATTTGCAAATCTGCTTATTCTAACTTTAGTAACATACATAATTTTTCTTCACTAAGTTCTTGATTGGCTTTTTTTTGTTAGTGCTTCTCTTCAGCTGACCATAGGAGGTGCTATGGAACAATCTTGGGAAACCACTATCTCTATTAGTGAAAAAATTGATAAAAAAATGAAAAAGAGTTGGCTCTCAAACACCTTATTTAAAACTCTACAACCAAGGCAGTCACCCAAGGATGGAATCAAACCCAGGTCCCTGGCACTATGAGGAATCAGGGCTAACTACTGAGTCACCATGCCACCATAGGACAGTTGGACAGTGTTTAAGTTCTGAAATTGTTAAATTGCATGTTGATTCCTAACAGCTGTAAAGTGCCTAAGCGGAAAATGGGGTACTGTACCTGCAGTTTGTGTTGAGTTACTGGAGTACTGCAGCAGATTGGAATCAGAAATGTTAGCATGACAACAACCAACATTCGACTTGCCAATATCTCTCGCTATTAAAATAGCGACTACATTTCAAAACGAATACATTGGCACTAAAATGGTTTAGTCGGTCTTGAGGATATGAAAAGTGCTATACAAATGCAATTTTTCTTTTTCTTTAAGTTCTTCTCAATGTTTGCTTAAATCAATAGTAAATACAAATAAATTTATCATTCATGAGGAAACAATTCAACAGAAAAAAGCGAGTATTCTGTGGAATTGTTTGTCTCACTGAAGTGTGACTTAATACTGAAAAGTTTGAGAATTAATGAGGTCTTAGTCAGTTTATCAATAATTAACTCTAGTGAGAAGGTCAATCTTACTTTTGGCATCTTTGGTCTGATATACTGGTAGTTATTCCTGATGACCAACTATTATAGACCTTATCAAATTTAGGTATTATTCACCATGTGAACGTGATCAGGTATTTCCTGTTGTTCACTTATAATCTATCAGAAATAAAGATTAAAAGTATCAGTAAGCAAAAGAAAGAACCTTCTAATTGAACTAGAAACAGATTTTCTGATCTACCCTTAAACATTTGTTCACAGTACTCCATATTTGGTCTCACCAATTCTCTGTATAACAGAAATGAAGCATAATCTCATTTCTTTTATATTCAATTTCCCTCATAAATCATCAGGGATAGATAAAATTTAATACGCAAAAGTGTGAAGAGAGAATTGAGACAAGAAAAAAACATAATTTATGGGAGGCAATGGCGTAGCAGTATTATTGCTGGACTGTTCACCCAGATAATGTTCTGGGGACTGGGTTTGAATCCTGCCATAGCAGAAGGTGGAATTTGAATTCAACAAAAATCTGGAAATAAGAGTCTAATACTGACCACAAGTCAATTGTTGGAAAGACCCATCTGGTTCACTAATGACCTTCATGGAAGGAAACTGCCATGATTACCTGGTCTGGCCAATATGTGACTCCAAATGCATCGCAATGGATTGACTTTAACTTCCCTCTGGGCAATTAGGGATGGCAATAAATGCTGGCCTAACCAGTGACACCCTCATCCCATGAATGAATAAAAAAATTTAGCAGTTGCAGTTTCAGTTCATATACAGCATATATGGCCTTTTGGACCAGTGTCCATGCCAGTCATCAAACATTCATTTATTCTATCCCCATTTCTCAGGATAGGCCTCTAGTCTTGGATACTATGGCATTTCCAATTTTTATCTAAATCATTCTCAAATGTTTAAGAGTTCCAACCTCTACTGACCCATTAGACAGTGAGTTCCAAATAACCACAGCCCTCTGGGTGAAAAAACTTTCCTCAAATTCCCTCTAAACCCTGTGCTCCTTAACTTAAGACTGTGTCCACTTATTATTGACGCCTCTATTAAGGGGAAAAGTTTCTCCTTATGACCTTCAGACTTCTTACACCTCACTGAGATTCCCCCGGCCTCAGCCTCCTCTGCTATAATGAAAACAACCACAGTCTTTCTAGTATACTTTAGATGAATTGCTCCAGCCCAGTCAACATCCTCACGAATCTCTTCTGCAAACTCTCCAGTACAATTGCAACCTTGCTATAATGTGGCAACCAGAACTGCAGACGGTGCTCCAGCTATGGCCATACAGTTCCATCATAACCTTTTGCTCTTGCCTTTAATTCCTTGACTAATAAAAGCTAGTATCCTATTTGCTTTTGTAACCATGTTATTCACTTATCCTATTAGTTTCAAGGATCTATGGACATACACAACAAGGTACCTCAATCCTCTGTACTTCTTAGGGTTCTACCATCTAATGTGCACTCTCTTGCCTTGTTAGTCCTCATAAAAACGCATCACTCACTCTTTTCTAGATTAAATTTCATTTGCGACTGTATAGTGCATTTGACTAGTCCATCTGTATCTTCCTGTCCTAGAGCCATAGAGATGCGCAGCATGGAAACAGACCCTTCAGTCCAACCCGTCCATGCCGACCAGACATCCCAACCCAATCTAGTCCAACCTGTCAGCACCTGGCCTGTAACCCTCCAAACCCTTCCTATTCATATACTCATCCAAATGTCTTTTAAATGTTGCAATTGTACCAGCCTCCACCATATCCTCTGGCAGGTCATTCCATACACATACCACCCTCTGCATGAAAACGTTGTCCCTTAGGTCTCTTTTATATCTTTCCCCTCTCACCCCGAGACCTATGCCCTCTTGTTCTGGACTCCCCCACCCCAGGGAAAAGACTTTGTCTATTTATCTTATCTATGCCCCGTATGATTTTGTAAACTTTTATAAGATCACCCCTCAGCCTCCGACGCTCCAGAGAAAACAGTCCCAGCCTGTTCAGCCTCTCCCTATAACTCAAATCTTCCAACCCTGGCAACATCCTTGTCAATCTTTTCTGAACCCTTTCAAGTTTCAAAACATCTTTCCGATAGGAAGGAGACCAGAATTGCACGCAATATTCCAACAGTGGCCTAACCAATGTCCTATACGGTTGCAACATGACCTCCCAACTCCTGTACACAGTACTCTGACCAATAAAGCAAAGCATTCCAAATGCCATCTTCACTATCCTATCTACCTGCGACTCCACTTTCAAGGAGCTATGAACCTGCACTCCAAGGTGTCTTTGTTCAGCAACATTCCCTAGGACCTTACCATTAAGTTGCTAAGTCCTGCTAAGATTTGCTTTCCCAAAACGCAGCACTTCACATTTATCTGAATTAAACTCCATCTGCCACTTCTCAGCCCATTGGCCCATCTGATCAAGATCCCGTTGTAATCTGAGGTAACCTTTTTCGCTGTCCACTACACCTCCAATTTTAATGTCATCTGCAAACTTACTAACTATACCTCTTATCATTCATAACAAAAAGTAGTGGACCCAGCACCGATCCTTGTGGCACTCCACTGGTTACAGGCCTCCAGTCTGAAAAACAACCCTCCACCACCAGCCTCTGTCTTCTACCTTTGAGCCAATTCTGGTATCCATATGGCTAGTTCTCCCTGTTTTCCATGAGATCTAACCTTGCTAATCAGTCTCCCATGGGAATCTTGTTGAACGCCTTACTGAAGTTCGTATAGATCATATCTACTGCTCTGCCCTTATCAATCCTCTTCTTCAAAAAACTCAATCAAGTTTGTGAGACATTATTTCCCACACACAAAGCCATGCTGACTATTCTTAATCAGTCCTTGCCTTTCCAAATACACATACATCCTGTCCCTCAGGATTCCCTCCAACAACCTGCCCACCACTGACTTCAGGCTCACTGGTATATAGTTCCCTGGCTTGTCCTTACCACCTTTTTTAAACACGTTAGCCAACCTCCAGTCTTCCGGCACCTCACCTGTGACTATCGATGATATAAATATTTCAGTAAGAGGCCCAGCAATCACTTCCCTAGCCTCCCATAGAGTTCTAGGGTACACCTGATCAGATCCTGGGGATTTATCCACGTTTATGCGTTTCTGCACAGCGACCAGTATCCGATCACCAAGTCACCCTCTATTTACTAATCTGAGAGTAAGTGAAGACTGTAGATGCTGGAGATCAGAGTGAAAAGTGTGGCACTGGCAAAGCACAGCAGGTCAGGCAGCATTTGAGGAGTGGGAGAGTTGACATTTCGGGCATAAGCCCTTCACTCCTGACTTTATTTACTAGTGCATAGCACACCGGTTGTCACCAGTCAACTTTGAGTCAGTCCTCAACTGAGGAGATTCTAATCTTGTTATTTTGTTTTGTTGATTCCTCCCTAAATTCACAAGTCTGTTAATATGACTTTCAACTGCATATTTTGATTGGAAATTTACCAAAACTAATGGAGGATGTTAACCAATTACTTTCAGTTGTACTGTACCTTGAAATAGTGCTCGACCATTGAAATAACTGCACAAAGGCCAGTGTCCTGCAACCAAGTCACCTTTTATTTACTTGCGCACAGTACACTAGCTGCGGCCAGCCAGCTTGGGGTAAGTTCCCTGAACTGAGGAGATGCTAAATCTCCTGGTTATTTTTTAATTTTAAATATACACAGTTTACAAAAAATGAACATTAACAGCTGTATACAGAGCAAAAGCAATTTACAAGGGAGAGGAGCGGCAAGCTCGGCACCAAACCCTACCATTCAACTAGTTTTCAGGGAAATGAGGATAAACCTCAAATTCAGTTTCAGTCACCACAAAACAGTAACAGTGACATATAAGACAGTCCAATTACATTTAAAAAAGTGCATAAGATACAGACCCCCAGCAAGCCACCCACCACTTCCACCTTACAGCCACTCTGAGGCAGCACGCCCCTATGCCCCTTCCGGCCACCTCTAGGATAGCCTGTCCTCCCTCCCTAACCACCTCCTCCTCCCCCCCCCAAGATGACAACGGTCAGGACAGCCTATGCACCATCCAGCTTCCCTAACTGCCCTTCGCGCCGTCTGGCCACCTCTAGGACAGCCCGCCCTCGCACCGGCCCGGGGTGACCGTGTTGAGGACGGCCTACCCAGTTTCCGGCTTTCGGTCTGCCCCATGTACCATCTGGCTCTTGCCCACCCCAACATGCCATCCGGCCTGTGGACTGCCCCGAAACATCTTCAGGCCACCTCTAGGACAGCCCATCCCCTTCCCTGGGATGACAATGCGCAGGGCAGCCCACAAGCCTTCTGGATTTCGGCCTGCCCCTATGCATCTTCTGGTGCTTGGCTGCTCTGACACACCTTCCGACCACCTCTAGGACAGCCCGTTCCGATTACCCCTTCTTGGGACGACAGCACTCAGAACGGCCTACTCACCTTCCGGCTCTCGGTGTGACTGGCATTGGGATGGCATACCCACCCTCTGGCATTGGGATGGCCTACCCACCCTCCGGCTATCAGGGTGACAGATTTCAGGACGACCTATGAGCCTTCCGTCTCACAGTAAAGCCTGCCAGACCCAGCGACACACAAGACAGTGCAGGTGTTAAACCCAACAAGCAACAAGACAGAGTCAATTATAAACAGAGTCCCTTCTAGTACAGAGTTCATTCGACAAACAGTTCTCTTCAAAATGTAGAGTTTATTCCCAGGAACAGAGTCCACTCCAGTATAAAAAGTGCATTGTCAGAAATAGAGTCCACTCCAAACTGCAGAGTCCATTGCTAAAATCAGATTCCACAACCAAGGGCAGAGTCCACTCCTGAAGGCAGCAAACGCACACCGCACAGCGTACAGGTGTTCAGTCGCCATAGAGTTCAGGCCCATTCATAGAGAACTAGGCCCACTCACAGGAACACAGTATATTGTAAAGGTGCAGTTACCTTACAGGGCTTTGGACCACTCCCAAACTCCAGGATACAGCAAGTGCTCACCTCCCAGCACACACACAGGTGTTCAGTCTTTAAAGAGGCCTAGTCCTAGGGTCAGGCTTACCCACAGGAACAGCTCACCTGGAAAGTTGTAACTTCTCACAAGGGTTCAGTCCAAACACCAAAAAACAGTGAAGACACACACAAAAACACAAAGAAAACTAGAGTGCAAGGGCTAAACCCTGCCACAAATCAACATTGTCCTTTTTTCAAAAAATAGAGAAAAGAGTAACACACAGGCTGTAACCAGTCAGTGAAACAACAATTCCCTACCGAGAACTGAATTACACCTGAAACACTTGACTATGTCGATCAGACAGTTTAAAAAAACAGTCCTCAATAAAAAGGAATATCAGTAAACAAACTGGCTAAATAATTCAGCCAATTTTGGAATCAGATTCTTCCCTCCCCCCTCCCATACACTACTGTCATTTGCCTCATCGAAAAATTCAAATAAAATTTGTTAAGTCATGATTTTTCTCTTACAAACTTGGGCAGACTTGATTCATCTTCATGTGTCTCGAAGAATCTGAGTGTTTAGAGAGATATGGGCCAACTGGACTAGATTAGATTACTTACAATGTGGAAATAGGCCCTTCGGCCCAACAAGACCACACTGACTCTCCGAAGAGCAACTCACCCAGACCCATTCCCCTACATTTACCCCTTCACGAACACACTACAGGCAATTTGGCATGGCCAATCCGCCTAACCTGCACATCTTTGGACTGTGGGAGGAAACCCCCGCAGACACGGGAAGAATGTGCAAACTTCACAAGACAGTTGCCTGAGACGGGAATTGAACCCTGGTCTCTGGCGCTGTGAAGCAACAGTGCTAACCACTGTGCCATCGTGCTGCCCGTAAATCTAGATCTTATTGGGATCTCTGATCGGCACAGACAAGTTGGTTTGAAGGATCTGTTTCTGTGCTGCATGACTCCATGTCTTAAGTGGCAAGGTTAGTTAAAAAAAAGATACCCTCAGCTTTATCGAGGCACTGAATACAAATACCACAAATGTGGGAGTGTCTTATTAGAGTCTTACAGATATATAGCATAGAAGCAGACCCTTCGGCCCAACTCATCCATGCCGACCAGATTGCCTATATAAATCTAGTCCCGTTTGCCAGCATTTGGCCCATATCCTCTAAACCCTTTCTGCTCATATACCCATCCAGTTGCCATTTAAATGTTGTAATTGTACCAGCCTACACCACTTCATCTGGCAGCTCATTCCATACACGCACCACCCTCTATGTAAAAAAGTTGCCTCTTAGGTCCCTTCTATGTCTTTCCCCTCTCACCTATACCTATGTCCTCTAGTTTTAGACTCCCCCACCCTGGGGAAAACACTTTGCGTATTTACCCTATGCATGCCCCTCATGATTTTATAAACTTGTAGAAGGTCACCCCTCAGCCTCCAACTGTCCAGGGAAAATAGCCCCTGCCTATTCAGCCTGTCCCCATAGCTTAAACCTTCCAACTCTGGCAACATCCTCAGAAATCTTTTCTGAACCTTTTCAAGTTTCACA
Source organism: Chiloscyllium plagiosum (assembly GCF_004010195.1). NCBI lineage: Eukaryota > Metazoa > Chordata > Chondrichthyes > Orectolobiformes > Hemiscylliidae > Chiloscyllium > Chiloscyllium plagiosum. The sequence goes on from NC_057712.1 coordinate 93,690,742, forward strand.
ACATTCTTCCTATAGCAGGGAGACCAGAATTGCACAGAATACTCCAAAAGTGGCCTAGTCAATATTGTGTACAGCGGCAACATGATCTCCCAACACCTATACTTAATGCACTGACCAATAAAGGAAAGCATACTAAATGCCTTCCTAACTATCCTATATACCTGAAACCCCAGTTTCAAGAAGATATGAACCTGCACTCTAAGGTTTCCTTTGTTCAGCAACACTCCCATTAAGTGTATAAGTCCTGTCTTGATTTGCCTTTCCATTAGATTCCCTACAGTGTGGAAACAGGTCCTTCGGCCTAACAAGTCCACACCAACCCTCCAAAGAGTAACCCACCCAGACCCATTTCCCTCGGACTATTGCGCCTAACACTACGGGCAATTTAGCATGGCCAATTCACCTGACCTGCACATCTATGAACCGTGGGAGGAAACCGGAGCAAACCCACGCAGACACAGGGAGAATGTGCAAACTCCACACAGTCACCCAAAACTTTTTTTTATTTCAAAAATATACTTTATTCATAAAAATATTTTGATGATCTGTACAGTTGGCCATGCCATACATACGTAAACATTCCATTTCTTTGCACAAAGAGATCGAGTAATCATTCGTATATACAGGTCTGTACGTTTGCCATCCATATATTTAGCTGAGGCGTCAGTGGGGCCCAAATGACTGCGTGGGCCCCCTGTTCTTCTTAGGTAGGCAGATGTTACACGGTGGTCTTTCCCCACCGTGTTTTGGCGGCAGCTGCCCCAAGCTTCAGCGCGTCTCTCAACACATATTCCTGGACCTTGGAATGTGCCAGTCTGCAACACTCAGTTGGGGTCAGCTCCTTCAGCTGGAAATCAACAGGTTTCGGACCAAAGAGTGTCTTTCACTGAGTTGATGATCCTCCAGGCACAGTTGATGTTCATCTTGGGGAACAGACCGTAGAGCACGGAGTCCCGTGCCACGGAGCTCCTCGGGACGAACCTTGACAAACACCATTGCATTCCTCTCCAGACTTCTTTTGCATAGGCACATTCCAGAAGGAGGTGTGTGATAGTCTCATCCCCCTCACAGCCGCTTCGAGGGCAGCGTGCGGTGCGGCAGAGAGTCCGGGCGTGCATAAAGGATCTCACACGCACAGCCCTTCTCACCACAAGCCAAGCCATGTCTTGGTGGTTGTTGGAAAGTTCTGGTGATGAGGCATTCTGCCAAATGACTTTGACAGTCTGCCCAGGGAACCGCTCGATAGGATCGCCCTCTCCTTTTCCCGAACTACTCGGAGCGCTCCGTGGCAGCGAGCTTTTCCCGAACTACTCGGAGCGCTCCGTGGCAGCGAGGCCAGGCCCATCCTTCGCAACACTGGGGACAGGTAGAACCTCAGTATGTAGTGACACTTTGTGTTTGCATACCAGGGATCTACGCACAGCTTGATGCAGCCACACACAAAGGTGGCCATCAGGGTGAGGGTGGCATTTAGTGTGTTTTTTCCCCCGTTGCCCAGAGCTTTGTACATCGAGTCCCTTCAAACCCTGGTCATCTTTGATCTCCATACAAAACGGAAGAAGGCCCGGGTGACTGCAATGGCACAAATTCTGGGAATAAGCCAGACCTGTGCCATGTATACCAGCAATGACAGTGCCTCACACCTGATGACCAGGTTTTTACCCATGATGGAGAGCGACTGTAGCTTCCATCTGCCCAGTTTCTGCCTCACTTTCTTGATACACTCCCGCTAAGACATGGCGTATGCCCGAGCCCCTCTGAACCAAGTACCCAGCACCTTCAGGTGGTCGGTCCTGACGGTGAAGGGGATGAAGGATTGGTCAGCCCAGTTCCCGAAGAGCATGGCCTTGTTCTTGCCTCGGTTTACCTTGGCCCCCGAGGACCGTTCAAACTGGTCACATATGCACATGAGTCTGTGCATGGACAGCGGATCTGAGCAGAAAACGGCGATGTCATCCATGTACAGGGAGGCCTTAACCTGTAGGCCCTCACTGCCAGGAATAGTCACCCCTCTCAGGCTCGCATCCTTCCTGATTGTTTTAAAAAAAATTCTCAAGGTCAGGTTCGTAGGAGAGTAGTCTGACACAGAACAAACGACCAAGAGGCGAGTCTGCTAGAATATGGGCATTTTATTCCCCGCAGCGTCGCCACAACGGGTCTGGCTTATACTCACTCTACATGTTACCGGAACTGGGAGCCGTCAGTTCTCGTAGAGCGGTTGCAAACAACCCACGCTCGGCGGTTAAACGTAACCCCAGAGCAGACTCACCGAACTGGAGACTTTTCCAGCTGATATACTCTTTTCCAGATATAAACATTCATGTGAACAGCAGAGCAAGGCTAAAAAACACATTCCATTCTGGTTACATACAGATAAGAAGATTCACACGGGGAGGTGTGTAATAAGATTCACACGGGACTAAGCAACACCTCCATTCCGGTTAGATTCACACATGTATTGGGACATAATTTTAACCCTTTCACCACATTCCACTGCTTGGCCCAATACATGTGTTACATTATGATTCACACATGTATTGGGACATAATGAACTTGGCCAATGGCTCTATGCAGCACACCAACAAGGCAGGAGAGAGAGGGCAGCCCTGCCTGACTCCAGATCTGACTGGGAAGCTATCTGATTCCCACCCATTGATTGAGACTGCACTGACAATGTTGGTGTAAAGCAGTCTGATCCAATTGCAGATTCCCTCCCCAAAGCCCATTTTGGAGAGAACATCCCTCAATTAAGTGTACAACATCCTGTCAAAGGCTTTCTCGTGGTCCAGGCTGACCAGGCAGGTATCCAACCCTCTGTCAACTCGGCCAAACAAAGAACAGCCAGGGAATTCCTAGAAGCATGGCACTCATCCACAAACTCCATCAACAAACACATCGACCTGGACCCAATATACCGACCACTACAGCAGACAGCTGAAACTGACAACTGGAAGCGGCAGGGACAGGCCACTATAAATGCCGGAGGAAACACCACAGAAGCGCTTCACAGGAGGCTCCCAAGCACTGAGGATGTCACCTAGACAGGGAACGAAACGTTTACAACAAAAACTTTCAGCTCGGCGAACAGAACCTCAGCAACGAGCACCCGAGCTACAAATCTTCTCACAAACTTTGAAAATCCAACCCTCTGTCCTGCACGTAGGCGATTGTATCCCTGAGGAGTGCGGGACTCTCAGTGATCTTCCTGCCCGGTAAAGCATAGGTTTGGTCAGGGTGGATCACTGATCCCAGAGCAGACCTGACCCAGTTGGCGATGACCTTTGCCAACATTTTGTAATCTGCATTTAATAGTGAGATTGGTCTCCAATTTCTGATTTCCTCCCTCTCTCCCTTCCGCTTGTAGATGAGGGTGATGGTGCCTTTCCTCATGGATTCACTCATGGTACCTGCCAGAAGCATCTGACATACACCTCCAGCAGGTCCTGGCCAATCAAGTAACACAGAGCAGAATACAGCTCGACCGGTAACTGTCGCTTCCGGGAGTTTTATTCTTTTCGAAGGACTCGAGGGCCTTGGTCAGCTTGTCCAGAGATAGCGGCAGGTCATAGAGTCATAGAGATGTATAGCATGGAAACATACCCTTCAGTTCAACCCATCCATGCCAACCAGATAACCCAACCTAATCTCGTCCCACCTGCTAGCACCTGGTCCATATCCCTCCAAACCCTTCCTATTCATATACCCATCCAAATGCCTCTTAAATGTTGCAATTGCACCCAGCTGCTCCTGTGTTCTGTCGTCTAAGACCTCCATGATAGAAGACAGGAACGACTGGGAGGCCACGCTGTCGGTTGGCTTTGAGTCTTATAGACTGGCGTAGAAGGATTTGCTGATCCTCATGACGGGGAGAAAGTGAGGTCTGCAGATGCTAGAGATCAGAGCTGAAAATGTGTTGCTGGTAAAGCACAGCAGGTCAGGCAGCATCCAAGGAACAGGAGAATCGACGTTTCGGGCATAAGCCCTTCATCAGGATGCTGTCTGACCTGCTGTGCTTTACCAGCTACACATTTTCAACTCTGAACCTCATGACGTCAGCCTGAGATGACGTTATCGAGCCCTCTTCTTCCTTCAGGCTGCTGTGCACGGAGCTCTCTTTGTGCACCTTCTAGAAGAAGAAATGTGAGCACGTCTCGTCCTGCTCCACCAAGCGGATCCTGGACTGGAAGATTATCTTGGAGGCCTCCGAGGCAAAGAGCGAGGCTTGCTGGCCCTTCACCTCCTGGAGGTCCTCTGTGACATCGACCCCCATCGTCTGCAGCAGGAGCAGGTTCTACATACTTTCCTGGAGCTGGGACAGTTTTCCCCGCCTCTCTCTCGCCTCCTGAACACCTTTGAGGATGAAGAACCTCTTGATGTTCCCTTTTACTGTTTCCCATCAGTCTGCTGGGGACTCAAACAGCGGCTTCACGGTTCTCCAACCTGCATAATCCCTCTTGAGCTCCTCGATGTTTCCCGGGGTCAACAGCTTGGTGTTCAGCTTCCACGTTCCCTTACCAGCCTGCTGCTTGTCCTGTAGGTGACAATTGGCCAGCAGGAGGCAGTGGTCAGAGAAGAACAACGGCTTGATGTCAGTGGATCTGACCGAGAATGTTCTGGACACAAACAGGTAATCTATCCTTGAGCGGATAGACCCGTCTGCCCGTGACCAGGTGTATCTACACTGCGCTCCGTCTGCAGAGGTGCTGAAGACGTCGTGCAGCTTGGCATCTTTTACCGTTTCCATCAGGGCTCTGGACATGGCGTCCAGTTTACTGTCCCCCCTGCCGGATCATCCATCTGCATCAATGATACAGGTGAAGTCTCCGGCCAGAATGACCGGCCTGGACGTAGCCAGCAACAGTGGAAGCTGCTGCAGGACGGCCAACCGTTCACTCTTACCCACTGGGGTGTACACATTAATCAGTCTCAGGGGAGCATTCCTGTACATGACGTCGGTGACGAGGAGGCTCCCGCCCACCACCTCCTTAACCTCGGAGATGGTGAAGTTGCCTCCTCGCAACAGGATACACAGGCCGGAGGCGCGGCTATCGTTGCCCCCCAACCAAACTGATGGCCCATGGGCCCACAGGCTCGACCATCTCCTGTAGCTGCTGAGGTGCAGTCTCCGACACTCCTGCAGAAACAGGACGTCGGCTTTAACGTTGGCCAGGAAGGCCATCATAGAAACACATCGCATAGCAGCTTTGATGCTATGCACATCGATACTGGCAATTTTTATCCCCATTTTAACAGTTTACGTGTCCATTTGCTACTGGTCTTGCCTCTCTGGGGTAGCTGTGTGCATCCCCGTGGTGACGGCAAACTGCTGGACCCTCCCAGGGCTGAGGTAACTGTCTGGCTCCACGCTGGGGCCATTTCCCCGCTCTGGTGTCTTCAGGTCAGGCCAAGGGTCCGCACAGTCCAGTTCTCTGTCTGACAGCTGTCACAGGACCAGTGCTCCCAGTTACCTGGAGCTGTGGGGCGGTGGGTACCTTTTGGTTCTCACCGGGTGGGGGGTGGTCTTTACCCGTCCACTCAGAGCGATCGTCTTTTCCTGTTTGGGCGGTGCTACCCTCCTTTTTCCTCACGGCGCTCTGTCTCTTCCTCTGGTGACGACCCTCCTTGTGCCCATCCTCACCGTCCGAAGAGCTGCCTGTATCCTCCTCGTGTAGGTGTTGTTTCCCCCTTTGCTGGGTGGCTTTGGGGGCCTGGCGAGGTTTCCTCTTCCTGCTTTTGACAGTAATCCAATCCTCTGTCTCCTTTGTTCCCTTCTCTTTCATTTCCTCAGTCAGTCTTGAAGGAAGTTGCTGCATCTCCCCGCTGTCTGCGTGCCCTTCCTTCTGCGTGCCCTTCCTTCTGGGTGCCCCAGACACCGTTCCCATGCTGGTTTGTGGTATCTTGCTGGTCTTATGTGGTCCACGGCTCGTGTTGCCACCGCCGGTCATCTGTGCATAGGTGGCGGCCCCTCATCTTGGGCAGGCCTCGTACATGTGGCCCGCCTCTCCGCACAGATTACAGTTCTTGGCCTCTTTACATTCCTTGGTCGGGTGGCCTTCCTGCTTGCAATTTCGACAGACAGCCACCTTACAATCCGCCGCCACGTGGCCTGACCTCCCGCAGGTTCAGCACACTTTCGGCTGCCCTGCGTACGTCAGGTAACCTCTGCTTCCTCCGATTGCGAAGCTGGAGGGTGGGTGGAGGATGTTCCCACTGGCATCGATCCTCAGGGTTACCCTGACCTGCCGCTTGCTGGTCCAGATCCCGAAAGGATCGACCATATCGGTGCTTTTTCCCTTGACCTGGATGTATCTTCTCAGGAAGGTCAGGACATCAGCTGCTGGGATGTGGGGGTTGTACATATGGATTGTAACAACCCGACTCCTCTGCGCAGGAAGCACACACAACCGGACCACCGACAAGATGGAGAACAGAGGTTCCCCTTCCTTCTCCTTGAAGACCTTCAGGTGCTGCTCACAATTCTTCAGGCTCCTGAAGGTAACGTCGAAATAGCCTGACCCAGGGAAATCCTGCAGGCAGTACACGTCCTTTTTTTTATTTCAAAAATATACTTTATTCATAAAATATTTTGATGGTCTGTACAGTTGGTCATACCATACATATGGAAACATTCCATTTCTTTGCATACAGAGATCAGAATTTCTCATTTGTATACACAGGTCTGTACGTTTATCAATCATATATCCATATATTTAGCTGAGGCGTCAGCAGAGCCCAAATGACTGCGTAGGCCCCCTGTTCTTCTTAGGCAGGCAGATGTTACATGGTGGTCTTTCCCCACCATGCCTTGGCGGCAGCTGCCCCAAGCTTCAGCGCGTCCCTCAACGCATAGTCCTGGACCTTGGAATGTGCCAGTCTGCAACACTCAGTCGGAGTCAACTCCTTCAGCTGGAAGGTCAACAGGTTTCGGACCACCCAGAGAGCGTCCTTCACCGAGTTGATGATCCTCCAGGCACAGTTGATGTTCGTCTCGGTGTGCGTCCTGGGGAACAGACCGTAGAGCACGGAGTCCCGCGTCAGGGCGCTGCTCGGGACAAAGCTCGACAAACACCACTGCACTCCTCTCCAGACTTCCTCTGCATAGGCACATTCCAGAAGGAGGTGTGTGACAGTCTCGTCCCCCCACGCAGCTGCTTCAAGGGCAGCGTGCGATGCGGCTGAGAGTCCGGGCATGCATAAATGATCTCACAGGCAGAGCCCTTCTCACCACCAGCCAAGCCATGTCTTGGTGCTTGATGGAAAGTTCTGGCAATGAGGCATTCTGCCAAATGGCTTTGACACTCTGCTCAGGGAACCGCTCGATAGGATCCGCCCTCTCCTTTTCCTGAATGGTCTCAAGGACACTATGTGCTGACCACTTCCTGATGGACTTGTGGTCAAAGGTGTTTTTCTTCATAAATTTCTCCACGAAGGACAGGTGATACGGAACGGTCCAACTACTCGGAGTGTTCCGCGGCAGCAAGGTCAGGCCCTTCCTTCGCAACACCGGGGACAGGTAGAACCTCAGTACGTAGTGACACTTGGTGTTTGTGTACCGGGGATCCATGCACAGCTTAATGCAGCCACACACAAAGGTGGCCATCGGGGTGAGGGTGGCATTGGGTGTATTTTTCCCCCTGTTGCCCAGATCTTTATATATCGAGTTTCTTTGGACACGGTCCATCTTTGATCTCCATATAAATTGGAAGATGGCCCGGGTGACTGCAGCGGCACAAATTCTGGGAATAGGCAGACCTGTGCCACATATAACAGCAATGACAGTGCCTCACACCTGATGACCAGGTTTTTTCCCGCAATGGAGAGCGACCATAGCTTCCATCTGCCCAGTTTCTGCATCACTTTGCTGATACGCTCCTCCCAAGATTTGGCGCACACCCCAGCCCCCCCGAACCAAATACCCAGCACCTTCAGGTGGTCGGTCCTGACGGTGAAGGGGATCGGAGATTGGTCGGCCCAGTTCCCAAAGAGCATGGCCTCGCTCTTGCCTCGGTTTACCTTGGCCCCCAAGGCCCGTTCGAACAGGTCACATACGCACATGAGTCTGTGCACAGACAGCGGATCCAAGCAGAAAACGGCGACGTTATCCATGTACAGGGAGGCCTTAACCTGCAGGCCCCCGCTGCCAGGAATAGTCACCCCTCTCAGGCTCGCATCCTTCCTGATGGACTCGGCCAATAGCTCTATGCAGCACGCTAACAAGGCAGGAGAGAGAGGGCAGCCCTGCCTGACTCCAGATCTGACTGGGAAGCTATCTGATTCCCACCCATTGATTGAGACTGCACTGACAATGTTGGTGTAGAGCAGTCTGATCCAATTCCAGATTTCTTCCCCAAAGCCCATTTTGGAGCGAACATCTCTCATATACCTGTGTGATATCCTATCAAAGGCTTTCTCCTGGTCCAGGCTGATGAGGCAGCTGTCCAACTCTCTGTCCTGCACATAGGCGATCGTATCCCTGAAGAGTGCGAGACTCTCAGCGATCTTCCTGCCCGGAACAGCACAGGTTTGGTCAGGGTGAATCACCCATCCCAGAGCAGACCTGACCCGGTTGGCAACTACCTTTGACAGAATTTTGTAATCTGCATTCTATAGTGAGATTGGTCTCCAATTTCTGAGTTCCTCCCTCTCCCCCTTCCGCTTGTAGATGAGGGTGATGATGCCTTTCCTCATGGATTCACTCATGGTACCTGCCAGAAGCATACTGATATACACCGCCAGCAGCTCCTGGCCAATCAAGTCACACAGAGCAGAATACAGCTCGACCGGTAAGCCGTCGCTTCCGGGAGTTTTATTCTTTTCGAAGGACTTGAGGGCCTTGGTCAGCTCATCCAGAGATAGCGGCTGGTCCAGCCCCTCCTGTGTTCTGTCGTCTAAGACGTCCGTGATAGAGGACAGGAACGACTGGGAGGCCACGTTGTCGGTTGGCTTCGAGTCATACAGACTGGCATAGAAGGATTTGCTGATCCTCATGACGTTATCAAGCCATCTTCTTCCTTCAGGCTGCTGAGCACAGAGCTCTGGAATAAGAAACGTGAGCACGTCTCGTCCTGCTACACCGAGCAGACCCTGGACCGGAAGATTATCTTGGAGGCCTCCGAGGCAAAGAACGAGGCTTGCTGGCCCTTCACCTCCTGGTGGCCCTCCGTGACATCGACCCCCGTCTGCAGCAGGAGCAGGTTCTGCATACTTTCCTGGAGCTGGGACAGTTTTCCCCGCCTCTCTCTCGCCTCCTGAACACCTTTGAGGATGAAGAACGTCTTGATATTCCCTTTTACTGTTTCCCATCCGTCTGCTGGGGACTCAAAGAGGGGCTTCACGGTTCTCCAGCCTGCGTAGTCCCTCTTGAGCTCCTCAATGTTTCCCGGGGTCAACAGCTTGGTGTTCAGCAGTGGGTACCTCGTGGTTCTCACCGGGTAGGGGGAGGTCTTTCCCGTCCCCTCAGAAAGATCGCCTTTTCCTGTTTGGGTGGTGCTGCCCTCCTTTTTCCCCGCTGCGCTCTGTCTCTTCCTCTGGTGACGTCCCTCCTTGCCCCCGTCCTCACCGTTGGAAAAGCTGCCTGTATCCTCATCGTGTAGGTGTTGTTTCCCCCTTTGCTGGGCAGCTTTGGGGGCCTGGTGAGGTTTCCTCTTCTTGCTTTTGACAGTAATCCAATCCTATGCCTCCTTTGTTCCCTGCTCTTCCATTTTGTCATTCTGTCTTGAAGGAGCTTGGATTGGCTGCTGCTCCTCCCCGCTGTCTGCAGTCTGCTCTGCTACAGCCTGCCCTTCCTTCTGGGTGCCCCAGACACCGTTCCCATGCTGTTTTGTGGTACCTTGCTGGTCTTATGCGGTCCACGGCTCATGTTGCCACCTCTGGCCATCTGTGCATAGGTGGCGGCCCCTCATCTTGGGCAGGCCTCGTACATGTGGCCCGCCTCTCCGCACAGATTACAGTTCTTGGCCTCTTTACATTCCTTGGTCGGGTGGCCTTCCTGCTTGCAATTTCGACAGACAGCCACCTTACAATCTGCCGCCACGTGGCCTGACCTCCCACAGGTTCGACACACTTTCGGCTGCCCTGCGTATGTCAGGTAACCTCTGCTTCCTCCAATGGCAAAGCTGGAGGGTGGGTTGAGGATGTTCCCACTGGCATCGATCCTCAGGGTTACTCTGACCTGTCGTTTGCTGGTCCAGATCCCGAAAGGATCGACCACATCGGTACTTTCTCCCTCAACTTGGACGTATCTTCTCAGGAAGGTCAGGACACCTGCTGCTGGGACATGGGGGTTGTACATATGGATTGTAACAACCCGACCCCTCTGCGCAGGAAGCACACACAACAGGACCGCTGACAAGATAGAAATTAGAGGTTCCCCTTCCTTCTCCTTGAAGACCTTCAGGACCTGCTCGCAATTCTTCACGCTCCTGAAGGTAACGTCGAAATAGCCTGTCACAGAGAAATCCTGCAGGCAGTACACATTTTTTTTAATTTCAAAAATATACTTTATTCATAAAATACTTTGATGATCTGTACAACTGGACATGCCGTACATATGTAAACATTCCATTTGTTTGCATACCGAAAACAGAGTAATCATTCCTATTTATAGGTCTGTACGGTTATATTTTATTGCTGAGGTGTCAGCAGAGCCCGAACCCAGCACTCCAATAGAACCTTCCTGACGCACACTGTCCAATTGACCGGTGTATGACCTTCCACTTTCTTCACAGTCACTCTGACTGTGTTGCGCCTGCCCTGGCCTGGGCTGCGGGCAGCTGCTGAAGCCATAGCTCTGAGGTTGGCTGGTCCCTGTCTTGGTGTTAGCCCAAAGCAAGCATAAAGATCCATGTACAGGGAGGCCTTAACCTGCAGGCCCCCGCTGCCAGGAATAGTCACCCCTCTCAGGCTCGCATCCTTCCTGATGGACTCGGCAAATGGCTCTATGCAACACACAAACAAGGCAGGAGAGAGAGGGCAGCCCTGCCTGACTCCAGATCTCTGACTGGAAAGCTATCTGATTCCCACCCATTGATTGAGACTGCACTGACAATGTTGGTGTAGAGCAGCCTGATCCAATTGCAGATTCCCTCC
>NC_057712.1:93708232-93723282 GCF_004010195.1 Chiloscyllium plagiosum
CACCAAGACATTGCTTGGCTGGTGGTGAGAAGGGCTCTGCCTGTGAGATCATTTATGCATGCCCGGACTCTCTGCCGCACCGCACGCTGCCCTCGAAGTGGCTGCGGGGGGGACGAGACTGTCACACACCTCCTTCTGGAATGTGCCTATGCAGAGGAAGTCTGGAGAGGAATGCAGTGGTTCTGTCGAGGTTCGTCCCGAGCAGCGCCGTGACGCGGGACTCCGTGTTCTACGGCCTGTTCCCCGGGACGCACACCGAGACGAACATCAACTGTGCCTGGAGGATCATCAACTCGGTGAAGGACGCTCTCTGGGTCGTCCGAAACCTGTTGATCTTCCAGCTGAAGGAGTTGACCCTGACTGAGTGTTGCAGACTGGCACATTCCAAGGTCCAGGACTATGTGTTGAGGGACGCGCTGAAGCTTGGGGCAGCTGCCGCCAAGGCGCGGTGGGAAAAGACCACCGTCTAACATCTGCCTGCCTAAAGAAGAACAGGAGGCCTACGCAGTCATTTGGGCTCCGCTGGCGCCTCAGCTCAATGTAATCGCACTAACCTGTGAATAGGAATGATTACCCTGTTTCGATACGCAAAGAAATGGAATGTTTACAGAATGATGACATATCCAATTGTATAGATTAAATATATATGAATAAAGTATATTTTTGAAATAAAAAAAAAGCAAGCATAAAGATCCACCAAGAGCAGGTCAACACAACTAAACGATCCTCCAATGTCCAATCACGATCCAGCAATGATCTTCACTAGCTCTAATGACTCAAAGCTCCACTCTTGATCCTCGTATCTCCCCTGCCACTCACCCAAGGCTGGAATCAAACCTGGGATCCTGGTGCTGTGAGCCACCGTGCCACCCCAAAATGCAACATCTCACATTTATCTAAATTAAATTCCATCTACCACTCCTCGGTCCATTGGCTCATCTGATCAAGGTCCCGTTATACACTGAAGTAACCTTCTTCGCTGTTCTCTACACCTCCAATTTTAGTGTCACCTGCAAACTTATTAACCATTCCTCCAATGTTCACATCCAAATCACTTATGTAAATGACAAAAGACAGTGGACCCAGCACTGATCCTTGCGGCACACCACTCGTCACAGGCCTCTCGTCAGAAAGCCAATTCTGCACTACCACTCTCTATCTTCTACCTTCGAGCCAGTTCTGTATCCATGGTAATCAGTCTACCATGAGCAACCTGTTTAATGCCTTACTGAAGTCCATATTATCAACTAGAATATTGATAGAATTGTGGAAGCAGATTAGAACATAGGAGGGTACTGTATAAATACTTTAATGAATGAGACAAGCAGGGCTTTGTGGAAGAAGACATTTCAGGATGAAATGAAGAAATATCCAGCACAGCCTCTAGGGCTGAATGGTAGCGCCCATTGTGTTGCATCATTCTGTTCCGAATCACTGATTGATTGGAAAGCTGCAAGAAGTACATGACACACACTCATGCACCCAACAATGTCTCAGTTTACAAAATCAGAAGTTGCTGGAAAAGGCTAGCAAGTCTGGCAGCATCAATTCTGAGGAAGGGTCACTGGACCCGAAATGTTGACTTTGTATTTGTCTTCAGAAGTGCTGAGCTTTTCCAGCAACTTCTGTTATTGTTTCTGATTTACAGCATACGCGGTTCTTTCGATTTTTCACGTCTCAGTTCAGTTCGGTGCGCTGAACGCCAAATTTACAGGCGCTATCAGTCAACAGCTGTGGCAGCGGTACCTCTGGAGCAGGGGGCAAGTGTTCAAGTCCAGTCTGCTCCCTGCAGATGTGTAATTGGGGAAAAAATATGTATCAGATCTTCATTCCATAATAGAAAAGAAACGATCAAGAACGCATTGAAAAGATTATAAACACCACCCACCCAACCCCCTCGAAGCGCAGCAAATGAGCTATTCATGCCACGTTGCACAGACACACACACACATAGACAGACAAGGCCATCCACAGTGTTGCGTTGGTGTCAGGGTGGCCCTGGCAGCTGTCACTCACACTCCGGGTGAGGCAGCGGAGCTCGCGCACTCCAACATTCCATTCCAAAGCACGCGTGCGCGAAGGGAGACAGCGCAATGATTCGGGAGGTGGGGGGGGAGGGGAGCTGTCAGTGCGCGTGCGCGGCCTGGGGACATGGTGACGGCGCTGGCCTGGGAAAAAAAACTTTGTCACGTCGAGTAAGGCGAAAACAACACGGCGCGGATGAGCCGTGAGCAGCATGGCCAGGCATAGAAATGTCCGCGGACTGAAGTATGACGAAGGTACTGAGCACCAGCCGCATCGGGCGCTGATTTGTTCTCAGGTTATGCCGCTGCCCCGGAGCCGGTGGCCGCTCGGGCCTGTAACCCTGCTCCACTCTGCAGTAAGGGGGCAAGCTCAGCGCTGGGCCTCTCAACCACTCACTCATTCACTCACTCCTGCTTTAACCCAAGAACGAAACCTGGTCGTGGTGCAGACCGCTAGAATCATAATAATTAGTTATTATTAGTGCTTGACAATTAATCATTCGACCCGCTGTTGATTTTGTGCAAATCCAGTGAAGTAGTTGCTGCATACACATTCCCCAGATGCTGTTGGGATGAACGTTTTTATTTAAACTGAAATAGTGACAACCTAAGTACAGTTTAGCTTTTGAGGATATGGTTTAAATTGCTTACTTCTTGAGTACTTTCTTATGAGGTATTAGCCCGAATAAAATATTTGACAGACTTTCAACACAGTACAGAGCTGAAAATGTGTTGCTGGAAAAGCGCAGCAGGTCAGATTTCAACACAGTACAGCCTTGTTTATAAAGCTTACTTCAACAAAATAGAAAGTTGCAGTTAGCTTTGTGAATCTACACTTAACAAAGTGTTATCAACAACAGTACCACGGAGTGGATAATGAATTTTTCAATTTCTCATTCTTGGTTTTTCTTTTAATTAGAAATACTTCAACATGGTGTCTTGTATGAATATGCTGTGAAGTGTTTCAAATATGCCATATGTATTTATGACACCTAGAAGTTTTTACGACTAACGTCGTGACTAACTGTACTTAAGTTATGTAGACTACATTTACTTAAGTGCATGATTTCAAATAAAGCTTAATTTAGACAAAGTTGAGCAGAGATAAGCCACTTTTAAATTTAGTAATACAAGACAGAACATTTTCATGTTTCCACCAAGCTTATTTCATGTATGGGGCTATTGTACTGCATGAAATATCTAATCAGCAGTAAGATTTATGTTATATCATGCCCTTAGATCATCACAATTGTTTTAACACTGCTTGATGGAGCAAAGATCAAAAGTACTCCATTTTTAAAACAAATCTGTTTATGAGATATGGATGCCACTGACTAGTCCCTAATTGCCAGGGAAAAGGTCATGGTGAGCTGCCTTCTTGAACTGCTGTAATCCTTTGTGAGTTGGGACATCCATACTGTTGTCAGAAGTGGAGTTCCAGAATTTTGATTTGGTGGCAGTGAAAGAATGGCAATAGAGTTCTAAATCAGGATGAAGTGTGGCTTGAAGGGAATGTGCAGATTGTATGTTTCCTTTGTTTCATCTACCATTTTTAGTAGAAGCTGAAGGTTTGTAATGTGCTGTGAAATGAGTCCTAGTGAGATTTTATTGCATTTTGTAGGTGGTACACTGCTGACATTAGTTTTTTATAGAATCCCAACAGTGTGGAAGCAGGCCATTTGGTCCATTGAGTCCATACCACCCTTCAGAAGAGACTCCCAATCAGACCCACCCCCCTACCCTATACCACGACCCTGCCCTATACCTGTAATCCTGCATTTATCTTTGGCTAATCCACCTAGTCTGCACATCTCTGGATACTATTTAGCATGGGCAATCCACCAAACCAGCACCTCTCTGGACTGTGGGAAGAAGCTGGTGAAAACCCACACAGACATGGGGAGAATGTCCACTCGTTCAAGATTGGAATCAAACCTGGGTCCCTGGCGCTATGAGGCAGCAGTACTAGCCACTGTGCAACCTTCTGCTTTGGTGAATGCAATGTGAATTAAATAGGCTGCTTTGACATGGATGCAGTTGATCGTCTTGATTGTTAGTGCTGGACCAATCCAGGCAAATGGGGAGTATTCCCTCATGCTTGTAGATGTAGATGACTTTGTACCTTGTTATGTAGACAAGTATTGGGGACAGAGGAGGGGAATTACACTGCTTAATTCAAAGGCACTAGCTTGCTCTATAGATTAGATTCCCTACAGTAACCCACCCAGACCCATTCCCCTACATTTACCCATAACTAATGCACCTAACACTATTGTAACCATATTATTTATATGGCTCGTCCAGTTCAGTTTTTACTCCGTGCTAACCCCACAATGTTGATAGTGAGAAAATCACTAATGGCAATTACTATGAATCTTGAGCGGTGATGGTTAAGTTCTCTCGTTGGTGATAGTCATTGCCCAACACTTGTGCAGTGCAAATATTACCTTCTAAACAACAAGTATTCCTTTAGTTATTCACTGCTTGGAATGTTGTAGGACAATGGTACTGGGCATGTTAGCTGAGCGAGGTTACCTCATGACCTTTTCCCACATAGTTTAGACTAGTCTCTTGTTGTGATGTACTGTTAACAGGGAAGCTCATGCAAGGTTTGTAGCTCAGGTTGAGGTTTAGGGTGTAGGTTTGTTCGCTGATCTAGCCAAAGCAATTGGTCATTTGACCTGGCTCGATCAAGGTTTCCCACTTTGTGCATGTTTCTTAATTGTCACGTGTACTCAGATCTGTCATTTAGTTTCTCTTCCTATACAAACTTGTGCCATTTTATTGCTGCTAATCTGATTAAGGACATGTGGTGTTTTTGTAATCTCAATACTAATTTCTGTAGAAAGACAGTTTGTTTGCAGCAATAAGGGGAGTAGCCTGAGAGAGTTCTTAGGGGTAAGAGCAGGCACTACTACTATGCTAATGGTTTTAAAACCTTTCCTCAAGCCTGGCTTGTAGGTATCTATGTTATAGTGTAACATTGATGCCATGGTAAATAAAGGTAATAATTTAAACTAAATTGGGTGTAAGACTTTTATATTCCAGAAGAGTACGATCTCCGAGGTGAACCAAGAGAGGCGTTTCAGTCGAGTCCGTTTGGGATTCACTAAGTCATCTCAAATAGGTACTTTAACAGTAAGAGCCTGGTTGAAGGATTGGTTAGCTCGCACAACAGAGAAGAATATGGTGCGTCCTGGTGTAATGTGTTTCGTCAACATGAATTGGCTATAGCGTGATTGAAGAATTGTGGCCACTATTTGGAAAGTGTTGAACTTTCTGCTGAACGGGTATAGCGATCTTCTACAGAATGATTTTCGGTAGCGTGAGCTTGCAGTGAAATGCAACTGTTGCGTTATACCAAAACGCACTGTAATTGAGTCATTTTCAGTTTGGCAAGCAGTAAATAGCAGAGTGCCATAGGACTCAGTGTTTGGATCTTGGCTATTCACAATCAATGTAAATGATTTGGACGAAGGGTCCAAAGTGTATAGTAGCTAAATTTGCAGATTAAGTTGTAACGAAGAGGTAAAGACTCTTCAAAGGAATTTAGGTTGTGAGTGAGCAAAGTTTGGCAGATAAAGTATAGTGGGGAAAATGTAAACTTGTCTGTTTGAGCAGGAAGAATAAAAAAAAAATTACATCGAGACAGTTTCCAGGACTTGAGGAATAGAGGGATCTGGGTATCCTGTTGCATGAATCTAAAAATGTTTGACTTCAAGCCATTAGGGACGTAAAACAAATTAGATTAGATTACTTACAGTGTGGAAACAGGCCCTTCGGCCCAACAAGTCCACACCGACCCGCCGAAGCGCAACCCACCCATACCCCTACATTTACCCCTTTAACCTAATACTACGGGCAGTTTAGCATGGCCAATTCACCTGACCCGCACATCTTTGTGACTGTGGGAGGAAACCGGAGCACCCGGAGGAAACCCATGCAGTCACGGGGAGAATGTGCAAACTCCACACAGTCAGTCGCCTGAGTCGGGAATTGAACCCGGGTCTCTGGCGCTGTGAGGCAGCAGTGCTAACCACTGTGCCACCGTGCTGCCCACTTTGTCCTTTATTACGAATGAAATGGAATCCATAAGAAGAAACATTTTACAACAGGTGTATATGATCTTAATGATACTAGAAATGGAGCAGTATGTACACTTTTGGTTGTCTTATTTAAAAAGTATGTAACTGTATTAAAAACATTACAGAGAATGTTCACTTGACTCATTCCTGGTATGAAGCACTTGTCTGATGAAGAAATGTTGAACAGGTTAGACCTTTACCCAATGCAGTTTAGAAAAATGAGATCATAAAATTGAAGCAAATAAAATCTCCAGGAGACTTCCTCCTGGTATCCGATTTGTTAGGGACCCTAGAGCTAGAAGTCAAATGTTTTAAAGTAAGAGGCCTCCCTTTTAAAACAGATGGAATTTATTTTCTCTCAAAAGGAGTTATTAGTCTGGAGTTTTCTTCCTCAGAAAGCAGAGGAGGCTGGGCTATTAGATTTATTCAAGGCTGAGATTAAGTCTGAACTAACAAGGAGATGAGGATTAAGGTAGAGGCAAGCATGATAGTGGAAATGAGACCATAGCCAAAGTCTGAATGGCAGAGTGGGCTCAAGGCCAAATGGCCTACTCTTCTGCACACCAAGATTGGAAACTTTAAGTTAAACACTAAGTATAGAATCCTTTACTAAAATACAACATCAAATATCTGTGACAATAGGCCACTTTACTACTTGAACCAACACAACAAGGCTGTTGGGAGAAGGTGAATCGACGTTTCGGGCATAAGCCTGAAGAAGGGCTTATGCCCGAAACATTGATTCTCCTGCTCCTTGGATGCTGCCTGACCTGCTGCGCTTTTCCAGCAACACATTTTCAGCTCTGACCTCCAGCATCTGCAGTCCTCACTTTCTCCTGTTGGCAGATGCAAAGTTTTCTCCTTTTGTGTTAATGAATTCTACCGATAATCAGTAAAAATTGTTTCTCCCTTTGTTCTAGGAGGTAGTTGGATGGATTTTATATTTGAGCACCTATTTTCTCATTTTCTCCAAAGTCCTGTTTAACGTATTTGATCTTTTATGATCTCTCTTCAGTCAAACTATTCTTATTTGTTAATGTGCTGCACTTTGTTATGGCCAAATTGGCTTTCTGAGCACTGGGTGATTATATTGAATTTAAGTGAAGTAGTATCTTTCATTGGTGTACGTATTGATTCATTGGGGTCTTGTATAGACATGGTGTTCCACCTGAAGAAATGATGGCCATAAAGGTATATCATAACTCATCTGAACAGATTGATAATGAAGTTATTAATGTTTTTATTTTTAACATACTGCTTTTTGTACTGTTTTCAAATTTCATTAATATTTGTTTATTGTATCATTGTAAGAGGGTGATTTATTCTGTATATTGAGGAGGCAAACATAAATGCCTGTTTCTGTTACTGGCAGCTGGGCTTGGATTCTTTATTTCATTATGATTGTGAATAGGTTGAACCCTAAAGTGCACGAACATTTGTGTGCAAAATTAGCATTTTTAAAAATGTTTCTGCATTTTATAGACGTTAATCAGAAGAGGTGCTCTACCAGAAAGAAGTTGTAGTTTAACTTTGATGCAGTTATGCATTGTCTGGTTGTGGTGTAATTGCCTTACTAAACGAATAGTATCTGAATTATTTAAGAAAAGAAATCTGTGGGATCTCTTCCACTGGAAGTGATTCTGTTAGATTGCTCTAATGACGTCAAGGATTTTTAAAATACGCTTTGAAGAATTATTGATGCGGCTACATGGAATTTCAGTCATATAAGTCTCTCCTGTATGCTGCCTCTCTGGTCCTAGAAGACAGTACAGAACCTTCTTGGGGAAAGCCAGAAGTGTCAGTTTATGTTGGGGTCAACAATGTAGGGACAAAGAGAATTAATGTCCTGTTGTTGGAGAGAAAGTTAGAACCAGGACCTCAAAGGTAACGGTATATCAGTTATTCTCAGTGAAAGTAGAAATTGGATATTGCAGGATAATGCTTGATGAAAAAGATGATGTTAGCAAGACTTTCAAATGATGGAATAAGTATTGGAGAATGAAATAGGTCAAGTGGAGAATATTACATTGGGGGCCAATATGGGAATAATGATTATAGTGTTATAATGGAGAAGGATAAGGTGCAATCTAGAATAAAAGTAGTTAACTGGAAGTGGGCTGATTTCAGTGGTTTGAGGAGGAATTTGGCCAGTGTAAATTGGAGTAAATGACTGGCAGACAGAAAAGTAAAGGAGGAGCCTTTCAAGAGGTTCAGATGCATTCCACAATTCGGGAGTAAGATTAAACAAAGAGCTCCATTATGTTCCATAATCTCTTTGAAAGATAATCAAACTCCATAATACCCATCTTTGCTCTATGTCTCTTAATAGCTTTGACTAATACTCTATCAGTCTCAGTTTTAAAATCAATAATTGATATAGCATCATTTCCCATTTGCAAAAGCGAGTTTCAAACTTCTACGACTCTCGTCCCATTAAGAAGTGTTTGCCAATTTTACCCCTGAAAAATTTGGCTCAAATTGACTGAGACCCTGGTGTTACAAATGTGAAGTTTATAAAATGATGCTTTGAGACTGTCTCTTACAATTTAAAGTGGCGATGGGACAGAGTTCATTTGTCTTGCTGGATTTTGAATGACAGCAAACGTGTGTAGTTTGGTAGCTATGGGGATGAGGGGTTCAAGTCAAGAGACTTACTGAGAAAACACAACATGTTCGCGCATGTGGATAATGGGAAGAGCATCTGTGCTGATTGGATATACAGTTGCTCTTTAGGTTTCTCGCCAAGGTGATGGGAATTTTTATAACTTGAAGCTATCTATTTTATTCCAGGATAAAACAGAATTGGAAGTCTTGAATTGGTGTTAGTTAGCAATTTCTGCTTTGATACAAGGCGCATGTGATTCTTGTTGTTTTCGAGATGAACTTAAAAATGGAAGATTCTACAGAAAGCCACTGTAGTATTGAGATTCTGGCATTTCTAACAGGTCCCTGAATATTTTGATATGAAGTTAGTCTTCTGGAATTTGAGGGAGAGTGTAAAAGGATGGAAGTAGCAGCAGTCCTTCCTTCTCCAGATGTAGAGAAAATGCTGCCCTTCTTATTTATCAGCCACAGAGAAGGTGGGAGTATGCACTTGTTTTTAGAGAGAGAGTTTGTGAGGATCCAGAGGATATGGCTGGCTCATTCTAAAACATACGAATCTCCAAATGAAGCCACTTAGAATAGAATAGAACAGAATAGATTCCCTACAGTGTGGAAACAGGCCATTTGGCCCAACAGGTCCATACTGACCCTCCAAAGAGTATCTCACCCAGACCCATTCCCCTACCCAATTACTCTACATTTACCCCTGACCAATGCACCTAGCTTACACATTCCTCAACACTATGGACAATTAGTATGGTCAATTCACCTAACCTGCACATCTTTGGACTGTGGGAGGAAACTGGAGCACCCGGAGGAAACCCACACAGATAGTCGTCCAAGGCGGGAATTGAACCCGGGTCCCTGGCACTGTGAGGCAGCAGTGCTAACCACTGAGCCACTGTGCCGTGCTTCTGGGATTAAAGGTTAAATGGCTGGGAAAGAAAAGAGAAAGATATCATCTGGAGTGTAGAATTGCTTTCGACTGGTTCTGGGAGAATGAAGTGCTTACTTAAAGGACACTGTAAAGATCTTCAGTCCTATTGAATGAAGTTTCTTTCTTGTAACTTCTATAGTGTAAGTTACATACAAAACGTGGTCAATGTTTTTATTTTTTACAGTAAAAAAGACTTAATACCTGAAACCTTGTTATTTGATTATTTCAGTCAGTCACAGGAAATTCATTTATCTTTTTAAAAGTTATTTGTTGCAAAGTTTATTGTAGCACAAGTCCTAGACTTCTGGGTGTCAGTGAAGGTGAGATGGCCAAAGAGCAGCGATGTTTGCTCCAATGGCGGTGGCGCAGTGGAGGGGACTCATGTCTGGTCACCTGGTCCATGGTGGAGCACTTAACAAGAAGGATGATAAAATTGAATACCTTATCTTTATTTCTTTATTTTTTTGTCTTTATATTCTATGTTCTGTGTCTTAAGATGGCACCAGAGAGTGGTGAAACTATACAACACTTTTCGATGTATTTTCTAGCAAAGTACACATAACAGTAATTCAAATCAAATCTCCAAACAGCAGAATTAGTTTCTCCCATTGTTTCCTTTAACATTTTGAAAGCTTTGTTCAAATTGTCTCCAAATCTTCATAGAGAATATAACTCCGGTTTATTTAATTTCTTCTTGCACCTTTACCCTTGAAATTCGAGTCATAGAGATGTACAGCACGGAAACAGACCCTTCGGTCCAACCCGTCCATGCCGACCAGATATCCCAACCCAATCTAGTCCCACCTGTCAGCGCCCGGCCCATATCCCTCCAAGCCCTTACTATTCATATACTCATCCAAATGCCTCTTAAATGTTGCAATTGTACCAGCCTCCACCACATCCTCTGGCAGATAATTCCATACACGTACCACCTTCTGCGTGAAAAAGTTGCCCCTTAGGTCTCTTTTATATCTTTCCCCTCTCACTCTAAACCTATGCCCTCTAGTTCTGGACTCCCTGACCCCAGGGAAAAAACTTTGTCTATTTATCCTATCCATGCCCCTCATAATTTTGTAAACCTCTATAAGGTCACCCCTCATCTCTGACGCTCCAGGGAGAACATCCCCAGCCTGTTCAGCCTCTCCCTGTAGGTCAGATCCTCCAACCCTGGCAACATCCTGGTAAATCTTTTCTGAACCCTTTCAAGTTTCACAATATCTTTCCGATAGGAAGGAGACCAGAATTGCAGGCAATATTCCAACAGTGGCCTAGCCAATGTCCTGTACAGCCACAACATGACCTCCCAACTCCTGTACTCAATACTCTGACCAATAAAGGAAAGCATACCTTCTTCACTATCCTATCTACCTGCGACTCCACTTTCAAGGAGCTATGAACCTGCACTCCAAGGTCTCTTTGTTCAGCAACACTACCTAGGACCTTACCATTAAGTGTATAAGTCCTGCTAAGATTTGCTTTTCCCTGCCTAACTAATGGTGACAGAGCTGCATGCAGTACTCCAGCTGTGACCTAAGCAAAGTTTTGTTTCGCTGAAATTTGACTTTGTGTTGAATTCAATTCAATCAGTTTATGTGAACTATTAGTGTTTTTAAAAACTCATTTCAAAATTATGACCATTTGGACTGACAGTTCCTATTTTATACACTGTGTATAAGCTGATCCCTGTTTTTGGAGGGATTTTGGATGGTTCAAAGGTTGACTTATACGCCGTGATCTTTTGTGCATACTGTACAATATCTGGCATGCTGACATTTCCTCTACTGTAAATACTGACGGAACTTTGGGAGGCAAAACCAAACTCGCAACTCTGAGGTTGATGGATTGAAGAGTAGGATAAAGCAGAAAAGTCATGTATAACAGCTGTCAGCTTGATAATACATGGGAGAATTGGGCTGAATATAAAAAGCACAGAGAAGTGAGAGAGGAACTGAGAGGCAAATACATCGTACAAAGCTAGATTGACAGCTACATTTAAAGAAAAACCAAAGATGATCTATGCAATCACTAACAATAAAAGGACTCTCCGAGAAGTAGCGTGGTGATTAGACACCATAATGGAGACCTCTTGGTGCATGACGAGACATGGACGATGTGCTTAATGAGTACTTTACATCAATGTTTCCCAAGCAATGTGATTTTGATAAAGCGATGGAAATGGAGGAGGTTGTCAGGACAGTGCTTAAGTTTATAAATATATAAAGAAGAAGTACCAGAATGTCCTGAATACTAAAATTGGATTAGTCACCTGGTGCAGATGGGATGCATCCCAGGTTGCCGAGGAATGCTGAGAAGTTGCAGAGGAACTAGACAATATCTTCAGTTTATCTGCAGTTACAGGGATGGTGCCAGAGCAGTTGTTATATCCTTTTTCAAAATTGGAGAAAGCCAAGCCTAGTAATGACCATAAGACATAGGAGCAGAAGTAGGCCATTTAACACATTGAGCTTGCTCCACCATTCACTGAGATTATGGTTGATCCAATAATCCTATCTTATCCCTATAATCCTTGATTCTCTTACTGACTAAAAATCTGTGTCTCAGCCTTGAATGACCCAGCCTCAACAGGCCTCTGTGTTAAATAATTTCACAGCTTGAGTATCGACCCTCTGAGAGAAAAATTCATAGTCATACAGCATGGAAACAGACCCTTCAGTCCAACTAGTCCAGACCCACCGTGTTCCCAAACTAAACTTGTCCCATTTGCCTGCATTTGGCTCATATCCCTCCAAACCATTCCTATTTATGTATTTATTCAAATGTCTTTTAAATGTTGTAACTGTACCTACATCCACTACTATCTCTTACAGTTCATTACCACACATGTATCACAAACTGTGTAAAAAAGATTGCCTGTCATGTCTTTTTTAGAACTTTCTCCTCTCACCTTAAAAATGACCCCTACTTTTGAACTCCCCCAACCTAGGGCAAATACACTTGCTCTTTACCTTATCTATGCCCCTCATGATTTTAAATAGCCAGTAATGTAAGAGGTTACCCCTAAACCTCCTATGCTCCAGTGGAAAAATTCCAGCCTATTCAGCTTATTTTTATAATTCAAACCCTCCATTTCCAGCACCATCCTGGTAAATATTTTCTGAAACTTCTCAAATTGCAAATATCCTTCCGCTAGTAGGGCGACCAGAACTGCACACAGTACTCCAGAAGAGCCCTCGTCAATGTCCTGTGTAACCTCAACAAGATATCCCAACTCTTATACTCAAAAGTCTGAGCAATGAAGGAAATTCTTCCTCATCTCTGTTCTAATGAGCCACTCTTTACTCTGAGATTATGACCTCTTGTCTGAGACTCAAGGTTTCGAGCTTCCCCAAAAGGGTCATTGCCTCTCTCTCATCTACCCTGTCAAGTCCTCAAAATTTTGTAACTTTCATTCTGCTAAGTGCCAGTAAGTACAGGCCCAACCTCTTCAACCTCTCCTTGTAAGACAATCTCCTCATACCTGGAATCAATTTAATAAATCTTCTCTAGGCTGTCTGTAATGCCAGTATATGTTTCCTTGATAAGGAGACCAAAACTCTTCACAGCATTCCAGTCTGACTAATGCATTGTATAGTTTTAGCAAGACTTCCCTATTCTATATTCCAATCCCTTTCAAATAAGGATTGACATTCTATATGCCTTTCCTATTACATTGCTGAACTTGTATGCTAGCCTTTTGTGAATTATGCATGATGACCCCCCAAATCCTTATGTGCTTTTGCTTTCTGCAGTTTTTCTCAATCGATCTCTGGAATAAACACACAGCAGATTGACTCAGTTGAGAGTGTTGGCAAGTGAGTCCCAGCTGACAGCTGAATTTCAGTTTCTGATCCCTTTATAGAGAGTAAGTTGTTGCTCAAAAAGCCATAAAAAGTCCGTGGGCAGTTGTAATCATAATGGATGACGAGGATAAATTTGTTTCATTGACTATACACGAGGTGAATGAAATGCACACTGGGTCACAGCTTTGCCTAACACCTACGCTTTATCTGTAAAAATGGCCCCGAGCTTCTATGCTAACGTTTCTGTTTTGGGCCTGTGGCAGTGCTTAAGCGAGGCTGAAGGAGCCCTAACCCTATCCTATTTCACTGCCTGGGTACCTAACAACCTTTAGCACTAAACATTGAGTTCAACTTCAGAATGCAAAACTCCTCCTCTCCTGTTTGTTATCCTCTCCTGACACCCCTAGGTCCTGTTTTGTAAGGGTTGCTCCCAACACAGCCAAACTATTTACAACCTTTACTCTTGTTCGGACCAGACCCAGAATTTATCTCTCTCTCTCAATTTACCATCAACTATCTTTGTGTACCTGTCCTTTCTTTCTCTCAGCACTGTCTCCTTGTACTCTATTCACTGCCCCACACCACTCCCATCCCCACCATTCAGCCCCCAACCCCGTCATCAGCATGATTTTTAGTTCTGGCAAAGGGTCACTAGACTTGAAACATTAACTCTTGTTTTTCTCTCTGCAGATGGTGCCAGACCTGCTGAGTTTCTCCATTACTTTGTTTTTGTTGCAAAATCCAGGTGGCTGTGTTATGGATCAGTGCAAGTGCAGACCTGTAGCTCCTGATTCACACTCAGTTCAGTTGAGAGTGTGGTGCTGGAAAAGCACAGTAGGTCAGACAGTATTTGTAGAGCAGGAGAATTGACATTTCGGGCAAAAGCCCTTCATCAGGAATGAGGCTGGTGGGCCGGGGGGCTGAGAGATAAATGGAGGGGGGTGTGGGCGTGGGCGTGGTGAAGGTACCTGAGAATGTAGTAAGTAGGAGAAGGTGATATAAAAGACCCCACCACTCGGGATATATTTCCCTCCCCACCCAGATCAGCTTTCCAGAGAGACCATTCCCTCTACAACTCCCTTGTCAGATCCACACCTCCTCAGCACTCACTCCACTCCTGGCACCTACCCTTGTCACCACAGGAAATGCAAAACCTGGGCCCACCCCACCTACTTCTAAGGCCCCAAAGGATCCTTGCACTTCCAACTGAAATTTACCTGTACCTCCACAAATGTCATCTACTGAATCCGTTGTACACGATGGAGTCTCCTCTACATTGGGGAGACAGGACGCCAACTTGCGGATTGGTTCAGAGAACATCTCTGGAAGACCTGCAGCACCACCCCACTGCCCTGTGGCTGAACAATTCAACTCTCCCTTCCACTCTGGCAAGGACATGCAGGGCCTGGGCCACTTCCGTTGCCAAACCCTAATCACCTGACATCTGGAGGAAGAATGCCTCATCTTCTGTCTTGGGGATCTGCAATCCCAAGGGATCAATATGGATTTCTCCAGTTTCCTCATTTCCCCATCTTACCCCAGTCCCAAGCCTTCAACTTGGCACCGTCCTCTTGACCTGTCCATTGTCTTCCCGATTTAC
>NC_057712.1:93723303-93727216 GCF_004010195.1 Chiloscyllium plagiosum
TATTTCTCATGGAGGGCTTATGCCCGAAACGTTGATTTTCCTGCTCCTGGGGTGCTGCCTGACCTGCTGTGCTTTTCCAACACCACACTCTGGACTCTGATCTTCAGCATCTGCAGTCCTCACTTTGTCGTCATGCTCAGTTGAAGCTGAGTTAGCAGATCTGTCGTGGGGCAACAGTACCTCACTGTCACTGGGCTTGGTTAAAAACTTATTTCAAGAGATATGCTCTTGGTCCCCATCCTTTGCTTTTAAGTACACTTTTGCAGGTGGACCATAAGCATAAAATCAATCTTCAGTGGGACTTTATGACTGCTATTCTAACTTCATTGGTAGGTGAGGCACTTGAGAACTTATTGCATTGAAACTGTATACACAATGCCTTCATACAGAAGGAGTGATTGTTGACACACAGAATTCTGCATTGATATTGTTGACACAGGTTATCATGTCAGATCAACTAGTACCAGCTATTTGATCTCACTTCAGTTTCAGAATTAAATTTTCAGACCAGCTTAGGTGATCTCACTTCAGTTTCGGAATTAAATTGGTGAAAGTTCTGCCAAGGTTGTTGAGAGGTATTTATCAATTATTTCACTTATTCCAACCCAACCAGTTTTTAAGTGCACCTTAATTTTCATTTGTAGATATCAAATAACCAAGTTTACTTAACACATTTGTCGGCATGCTTTGATGCTGCTTCTCCGAACAGCAGCATTTTTTCCCAGTTTAAGATTTTCCCAATTTTATTTCAGTAGGACATTTTATTTGTAATGGGAAATGGATGAGGATGCAAAGGGCACGTTTATTGCTCATTACTAACTATCTTGAGAAGATGCTGAGGGCAAGGCTTTTGTGTTATTGTTTTATTTAGATTTATCCTTCATTCAGTTTTTTAAATTAAATCTACAAATAGGAATCTCTGGAGAGTAGAAGTGGATATGAACAGACGATTTGCTTTAATGTCAGAATTCAGGAAATCAGTAGTTGCTTCAATTTTTCCAAGTGGTCTATTCATTATAGTACTGGTGCAGATCATTTTAAATTTTCTAAAAGTTGCTCAATCGTGTTTATTTTTAGACTTTGAAGATGATGATGTCTATGGCCAGTCTGTAGAGGATGACTACTGCATTTCTCCAGCAACAGGTTTGTTAATGTTCTTTTATTTCTTGCAATTTCTGAAAAAAACTAAGCCTTATGAGTAGCCTTTTAATTAAAGTTCAAGGAAGGTGATGTTGCTCATCACTGACTTCATTTTGTATCAAAATTCTTATTTTTACAAGTTACTTTGAATGGTTCTGATGCACAGATTTTCAGTGGAATTTTTGGAAGCATTTCTAAAGGGAGGTGATGGCATAATGGTAAAGTCACCAGAGTATTAATCCATAATCTGAGGCTAATGTTCTGACCACAGCGGATATTGAAATTTGAATTCAATTTAAAAAAACTATATTAAAAAGCTAGCCTCATGGCAACCATGAAACCACTGACGATTGACATAAAAATCTATCTGGTTCACTAATTAAAGTCCTTTAGGGGAAGAAATTTAGCATCCTTACCTGGTCTGACCTGTATATGACTGCAGATCTGTGGCAATGTGGTTGACTTTTAACTGTCTTCAGGGCAATAAATGCTGTAAAGGTCGCCAATGACTTACACGTCCTTTGAATTAAGTAGCTATGTGTGTGCAATGAATGAACTGCAGTAAAAGTAATAAAAGAAGTTGAATAGGCATTTTACTCTTTGATGACTATTGTTTGTGAGAAGTGTTCCTTTATGTCCTCCAAGAACTCCTTTTCATCTTGTCTCAGCACTATTGTATGAATGCAGTCATTCAGTTACATCCCTTAATTTGAACATTGGGTGGTCACCATTTAATGCTCTTTGTTTAAAATTTTAGAAGCTGTTATTCTTCAAGCATATGAAGAGATGGACGAAAGAGAGAGCAAATGGTCCAAAGAGCCTGTTCCAATTATTATGCTCATCAGTCTTTGTGTTCCTTTCCACCAGTAGTCATGCATTTTCTGGAAGAAGAAAAATAAAAACTGCTAGACTTATCCAGAAGCAATATAAAATGGGGGAGCTCCTTCAGGAGATCATAATATTGTCAGGAAATCAGTAAGCATACTGCTGAATACCCACCAATGTTTGACGGTGATATTAGCCATAACAAAGAACAGTTATCTCTGAGTATGACAAGATCTTGATCAGATGGGCCAAGGGGTTGAGGAGTGGCAGATGAAGTTTAATTTACATAAATGTGAGGTACCGCATTTTGGAAAGGCAAATCAGGGCTGGACTTACACATAATAATGGTAAGGTCCTAGGGATTGTTGCCGAATAAAGAGACCTTGGAGCGCAGGCTCATAGTTCGTTGAAAGTGGAGTAGCAGGTAAATAGGATAGTGAAGAACGTATTTGGTATGCTTGACTTTATTGGTCAGAACATTGAATAGAGGAGTTGGGAGGTCATGTTGCGACCGTACAGGACATTGGTTAGGCCACTTTTGGAGTATTCTCATCTCCCTGCTATAAGGAGGATGTTGTGAAACCTGAAAGGGTTCAGAAAAGATTTGCAAGGATGTTGCCAGGGTTGGCGGATTTGAGCTATAGGGGGAAGGCTGAATGGACTGGAGCTATTTTCTGTAAAGCGTAGGAGGCTGAGGGGTGACATTATAAAAGTTTACAAAATCATGAGGGGCATATTTAGGATGAATAGACAAGATCTTTTCCTGGGATTAGGGAGTCCAAAACTAGCGGTATAGGTTTCAGGTGAGAGGGGAAAGATTTAAGAGAGACCTAAGGGGCAACCTTTTCAAAGATAGGGTGGTGTGTGTCTGGAATGAGCTGCCAGAGGAAGTGGTGGATGCTGGTATAATTACAATGTTTAAAAGGCACCTGGATGGGTATATGAATAGGAAGGGTTTAGAGGGATAATGGCCAAATGCTGGCAAATGGGACTAGATTGCTTTAGATATCTGGTCAGCATGGACGAGTTGGACTGAAGGGTCTGTTTCCATGCTGTACAACTCTTTGACTCTATATCCAGCTTGTTGAAACAAATCCACATTTATTACATTAGCTGTTGACTTAATGGCAGTAATTCTCTGCAAAAAGAGAAACTTCCTAACATCTAGCCAAGTTCTAAGCATGCATAATTCTGTGCGTAGTCCCTTAATTTTTCTCATCGATCTAGTTCAAATTGTTGTTCAAAGTAATCTGGTCCTGCAACAGTTCAAGTATTAAAGTCTGCAATTTTCTGGTGTAAACAGATGCTGCTGTCCCAACCTATTGTGATAAATGAGGGATTTAAAACTGTGATCCTTCTGGTGACTTTTATTGTTCCAAATGTTGCTCGATGAGCAATATAGAATATGAACACTGAATGGAGTATTCTAGGAGGGAGGTAACCAGGCTTTTATTCTTTTTGTTTTATACTGAACTGTTCTCACAATCTTGGGTACTCTTTTTTCATTAACTTCACCGTCAGAGTTATAGAGTCCACACCAATCATGTTCCCAAACTAAATTAGTCCCGTCTGTCTGCAATTGGCCCATATCCTTCAAACCTTTCATATCGTGTACTTATCCAAATGTCTTGTAAATGTTGTAACTGTACCTGAATCCATCAATTCCTCTGGCAGTTTATTCCATACATAAGACCATAAGACCATAAGACATAGGAGCGGAAGTAAGGCCATTCGGCCCATCGAGTCCACTCCGCCATTCAATCATGGCTGATGGGCATTTCAACTCCACTTAACCGCATTCTCCCCGTAGCCCTTAATTCCTTGTGACATCAAGAATTTATCAATTTCTGCCTTGAAGACATTTAGCGTCCCAGCCTCCACTGCACTCCACGGCAATGAATTCCACAGGCCCACCACTCTCTGGCTGAAGAAATGTCTCCACATTTCT
>NC_057712.1:93727837-93758581 GCF_004010195.1 Chiloscyllium plagiosum
CCTCAATCCATGCCAGTAGCTCACCTCGAACACCATGAGCCCTCACCTTATCAAAGGCCTTTTGGAAGTCTAGGTAGACCACATCCACTGGGTTTCCCCAGTCTAACCTACTTGTCACCTCTTCCAAGAACTCCAACAGGTTTGTCAGGCACGACCTCCCCTTCCTAAATCCATGTTGACTTGTTCTAATCCGACCCTGCTTTTCCAAGAATTTAGAAACCTCATCCTTAATGATGGATTCTAGTATTTTACCAACAACTGAGGTTAGGCTAATTGGCCTATAATTTTCCTTCTTTTGTCTTGATCCTTTCTTGAACAAGGGGGTTACAACGCGATCTTCCAATCATCTGGGACTTTCCCTGACTCCAGTGACTTTTGAAAGATCTCAACCAATGCCTCTGCTATTTCCTCAGCCACCTTCCTCAGAACTCTAGGATGTAACCCATCAGGGCCAGGAGATTTATCAATTTTAAGACCTTTTAGCTTTTCTAGCACTTTCTCTTTTGTAATGGCAACCATACTCAACTCAGCCCCCTGACTCCCTTTAGTGAACCACACTGTAAAAAATAAAGTTGCCCGTAATGTCCTTTTTAAAACTTTCTCCTCTCACCTTAAAAATATTTATAGTTTTAAACTTATAAATAAGGAGTAGAGTTGGATACACAAACTCACCAACCCTAGGGAAAAAAGTCAGTCCATCACAGAACTGAAAATGAAAGTCCATTTTCCCTCCATTTTAGGACCCAAGTTCTCAAAAATAATTATATATTATGATTTTTCGTCACATCAGCAAATTCTACGAAAGTCAGAATTCAAGCTTCCAGTTTCACTTCTTTTCATAGTCTGGCACTGTCATGAAGCCTAATCCTTTCCTCCCACAAAAAGACATTTTCTTTGCTGAACTGATATTGTGGAGAAAATACATAGGTCAGATGGTCGCTTTGGGAGGAATTGAGTAGTAATCTTGCAAATATCAGTACTGGTTGTTCCACTATAATGTGTGTTTCATCAATATGAATTCGCTATAGCATGATTGATGAATTGGGGACACTGTTTCTAAAGCACAAACTTTTAAAACATGTGTTAGCTGTAATGCGATTACATTGTCAACACTTTAAGCACTATTTCAAAAGCGCAATTTTTCTATAATGTAGGGTTGCAAAAGTACGCAGCCATTGCTTTATAGAAGAACTAACTGTAATCCTTGTAATCCATTTAACCACCTGAATTGTTAAAGTTCTCAAATCAAAAACACAAAATGTAGAAAAATAAGGTATGATATATTTATTAAAACAGAAGCAGCTTTCAAGATGTCAGTCCACACAAAGTGTTTTGCATGTCGTGGCGTTCCTTGCTAACTCAGTTAATAAATTTACATCATTGATTATGTTTGGTAATAAAGGAACGCAGTTGGCTCAATCTTTGATACCACAACTGGCTTCAATGAGCCGATTGTCCTGAAGTAAATCATTATCTAGATTATCCTCTCCTAATTTCTATGGACTACTGCTGGAAATGTATGTTAGAATGGGCTCGACCATGATATTACCCAATCTGCTGACACTGCTACTAGACTTATGCCTACCATAAAGCACCAACTTCTGCAAGAAGTGAAGATTAGACAAACCGGAAAAATCAAAGCGTATTCTGTAAGCTCATTGCTAGTAAAATTGAACGTACGGTTATGACAATTTGAAATATAACTTTCAAGCATAAATATACTGTTAGTGATTCCGTTTGCCCTACCAAACAGTCCAGGAGTCCAAATTGATCACCATACAATGTGCATTCAAGTGTGCAGTCTGGAAATGCTTGAGAGTTTTGACTGCAACCCTGGTAACCACATTTCAGGTTGTGTACCTTGAGAAATTTGTGTACTTTCCCACTTGATAAACTTAAGTTCTAGACTAGCAATGGCATGCTTGGCATCAGACCAGTAGATATGCATGATGCTACTTTTATCTATGTGCAATTACAACTGCTAGATTCCATTGCTGCATTTTATATAAAATATATTGTATCTATTTGAATTATAGTCTATTTTTCATATTGATCATCTTAACAGTAACAGATTTTTTTTGTCATTTGTAAAACTTGCAGACAGTTCTTTGAGAGCATTAAGATAAATTTGCTTATTAACTGCACTTCACATTGTTCTATAGTTCTCAAAAAAAATCTTAAAATCCAAGAATGCAATATAACTTAATCACATGGCAGATATTGAAATTAATGCAATTGTTAAAATTTGAAATTGAAAACTAGTCTTAGGAGGGGTGACCATCAAACTAAAACAAAAATCTAGTTCACCAATTTCCTTCAGGGAAGGAAACCTCACGCTTACGTGGAACTGATCTACATAGGACTGCAGGCCCAATGCATTCTGGCTGAAATGGCCAAACAGGCTGAATCAGTTCAAGGTCAGTTAGGGATGGACAAAAAAAAAGTGGTCTTTCCAGCGGTGTCCACAACTCATGAAAGAACTGACCAAAAACAAAAAGCTTAATCTAGGAACCTGTTAATGCAACCCACCATTACCTTCTTCGGGGCAATTAAGGTTTGGCATAAATGATGCCCTCAGCTCATGAATGAATTAAAAAAATACTAGTTATCTCAAGCAGTTAAACAAGATTGATAGTACATGTATTTCTTTTGCATGTTGCAAGTCGTCTATATCTTGCTCATTTCGGCTGGTTAAATGGGTTATTGCTAGTGATCTGTTCTAATAATTTTCCAATAAATGAAGTTAAGCTAATGAGTTCTTGATTTCCCAGTCATGATTTATTATCCTCTTGAAACAAATCCATGCTTCATTGGCTTGCCAGCAATCCCTATCTTGGGTGAGTTTTTGCATCGATAAATATTTTTCTTCCAAATTCTTTTCTGTTTTTGAGGATATATCTCCTGATTGCTACCAGCTCTTATTTAGAGTTACTTAATGTGGATCTTTTTTGAAGAGGTAACAAGTAGGTTAGACCAGGGAAACCCAGTGGATGTGGTCTATCTAGACTTTCAAAAGGCCTTTGATAAGTCCATTGACGTTAATAAATATTTAAATACAGGATGCCGACAAGAGAGTTACTGACTAGTTAGCAGATATGTTTCCTAGAATTAGAATCTGCATAACTCATTTACAAGCTTTATATAATTACACAAATTAAGCTATTTATTTATACACTTGCCCAATGTTATTGAAAACTACATAATTATCTGCATATCTTTAAAATTGCAGCTGCTCAGTTCATTTATAAACGAGATGATTACAACAGAAGAGCCTTTGCCGAGGAACCTCTGGAAGAAGGTGATGAATATGCAGAAGATAAATTGGAGGAACCTTTCTACGGTAATCAGCCATTACTAAGTGAAGTTGATCAAGGTACGCTAAATTGTTATAGCATCAACTGCAAGTACAATTTTACATAATTGAAATATAGCTTCCATTTTTCAATTACCAGATATATTTTACAATTTTCTGTAAAATATATAATGCCAAGTAAGTGAGTGAAAATTAAAAGCTATGCTATTAGTGTTATAGGCATACCTGCATAAAATGGACTGTAGTACTACCCTCTAAACGGCAATTGGCACTGGCCAATAAATTCTGGCCTTGCCAGTGATCGCCATATTCCAAGAACAAAAAAAATCTTGTTTTGTTTCTCTATTTGTCTCATGCCCATATCCTAAAGAAAAAAGTCCATTGCAGCCTTGATCGTGCCTCATTATCCACAGGTTTTCAGGAAAGAGAACTCCACTATCCTAATGGGGAAAAAAATGTAGTATTCTGACTTCACTTCTAATTGCTCTGATTTTAGAATTACATTCCTTTTTTCTGCAAATCTCTGCCTTCAAATGATTCATGATATACACTTACCAAATCCCATTGTTATTTTAATGCATTTGATTAGCTCAATCCTCAGTCTTGTAGGGATTCAGTTTACAAAAGCAGTATTCAGAATTTAGCCTTGAAGTCAGGCATCATTCTGATAAGATTTGTCTTCCCAAAATTTCCTCCCTGATTTATGGTGCCTAAAACTTGAAGACAGGGCCCCTAGGGTCTAAATTGACTAAGATTGTGTATAATTGAAGCAACAGTGTCTTTCAGTTTTATTCCAACTTCCTTGAGCTAAAGGCAACTTAGTTTTGTTTGATTTTTGTACCTACATCTGTCCTGTCTTTTCAATGACTTCCGTGCACTGAGATCAATATCCATTATATAACCTTATGAATAAGGAATGAGAATGTCATTCAGTCCTTTAAGCCAGCTCCACCATTCAATAAGATCACATCTGCTATGATCACATTTCTGCTTACCCCTGATAACCTTTACATTTCCTTGCTCAACAAGAATTGATCTATTTTGCCTTAAAAATATTATCTGTTAGCCAGCCAGATATGCATGCTGATATGTTACCTGCTCCAACGCAAGTTTTTATTTTCTGCAGTAACCTTTGATATGGCACTTTATTAAATGTTTTCTGAAAATTGAAGTACATCCACTTTATTTTAATCCATAGTACCTCCTCGAAGGCCTCCACTAGATTGATCAAATATGAGTTCCCTTTTACAAAGCCATGTTGACTCTGCCTGATTACCTTGAACTTGTAAAAGTGCACTGTTGTAGCACCTTTAATATTAATTTCTGACATTTTCCTGATTGCAGAATGTAGTATGCACTGCATTCCTATTATCACCTTTCAATGTTACCTCATTAAAAATATTCAGTAAGGTTAGTCATGTATGATTTGCCTTTTACAAAATCATGCTGGCCTTAAATGACTCTAACCTTTCCGAGTGCTTGTTGATTCCCACCCCCCGGACTTTTGTTGCTGAAACATTAGCCTGCAATGATGGCAGAATAACTAGCCCATATTTCAAGAAGGTGTCATGTTTTCAAGTCTCCAGCCGATGGCAAATCCCCCATTTTGGTGGGAAGATCAGAGGATTATGGTAAGCCCTTTCGCTGTCTCCAGTTTCACTTCCTTTAGCAATCTTGGGTGCAAACCATCTGTGCCAGGCATCTTAGCCAGTCTTTGCCGTACATCCTTCCTCTTGCTTTCACCCTATCCATTACCTTTACTGCCAAGATTCTATCAGCATTCTGTTCCTTGGTAAACACTATTACAATGTATTTACCAGTACACAATCCTTTATCCGAAATTCTTGGGGCCAGTTGTTTTTCGGATTTCGGAATTTTTTGGATTTCAGAATAAATGTCATTTTCACAGTGAAATAAAAAAATTTTTACCAAACAGCAGACCCGTGTGACTAGTACGGATGCTAAGACACAATTGACACCTCCCGGTGCTAGGCCACGCTGTCACGCCATATCTGAATGACATGGGTTGAGTGGGTGTGGAGTTGGGTCACGTGTTCGCACGTCAAGCAACCATGCTATACAGAAAAAAACTTCACTAGCAAAACTTCGGATTCCAGAATTCTGGATAAAGGAATTATCCTGTACTAATTATTATAGCCTTCCCTAGCTCCTCAAAAGCAGATATCACCTTCTTTGTCCCTAAAAGGACCCACTTATTCTCTTTATACCAGCATAATATTCAGACCATGAGAAGAATTTTGGGATCACTTTTATGTTAACTGCCGTTCTATTTTTGTACTTTCTCTCTCTATCTCCTCTCTTAACTTCCTGTTTTGACCTAGTTTTCACTTAAATAATTCAACTGAAATATATCATCCACCCTTATTTGTTTCCTCGAGAACTATGGAGTATGATGAGGATAAATGTGAGCTTGGCTACTTTAGAAGGAAGAATAGAAAGGCAGCATGCTGTTTAAATGGAGAGACATTGCAAAACGCGGTGATTGAGGGATTTGAGTGTCTTCGTACATGAATCACAATGTTAATATATTGGTACAGCAAGTGATTAGAAAGGCAAATAGAATGTTGATTATTCCAAGTGAAATAGAATATGAAAATAGGTATATTTTACTGCAAAGTTAGAAGTGTATTAGTGGATGTGTGTACAGTTTTGGTCTCCTAAGAAAGAGTGTAATTGCTTTATAAGCAAATCAAAGGAGGAACACTCAATATATTCTTGAGATAAAGTAACATTTTGTGAAGAACGGTTAAATAGGTTAGATCTTATCTAAAGCTTAAAAGATGAAGGTCATCTTATTGAATCACAAAAGATCTTGAATGCATTGGGTAGCATGGTTACCTGAACAATGTTTCCTTTTGTGGCGGAAGTTAAAACAAGAAAACATACTTAAGAATAAAAGGCATAACTTTGAAGACAGATGAGAATTATTTTTCTGTCGTAAGAGTGTGGAATTCTCTTCCCCAGAAGATAATGGAAGTCGGGTCTTTAAGTTTATTAAGATTGGCTCTAATTAAGTCGGGTCTTTAAGAGACAGATTTTCGTTTGACAAAGAAGTTGAGGGTTATGGGGAGGGGCAGATGGAAAAGCAGAGTTGAAGCCTGAACCAGATCAGTCAAGATCTTATTGAATGGTGGAGCAGGTTTGAAGAACTAAATGGTTTGCTTCAACCTTGAAGACCTATGTTGCTATCTCATTGAGAAGTATCAAATATGTATCACTGTCAAATGAGCCCAGGCATGGCGGGACTGTCTTATGAGGAGTATATTAGGATTCTGTTAATTGGTGTTTAGAAGAATGAGAGGTGACCTTACTGAAATATAAAAGATTCTTAGAGGCAGTAGATGCAGGAGAGATTGTTTTACCTTGTGGGATGGTGTAGACCCAGAGGGCATTAACCCAGAATAATTGGTCTGCCATTTGTGACAGATAAGGAATTTCTTGTCCCAGAAGGTAGTGAATCTGTGGAATTCTTTACCATAGAGGCTGAGTCATTTAGTATATTCAAGGCTGAGGTAGATTTTTAATCAGTAAAGGAATCGAGGCTTATGTGGAAAAGGCAGGAAAGTGGAATTGAGGTGTATCAGATTAACCGTGATCTCATTGGATAGCTGTGGAAGCTCAGTGGACTGTGCAACTTACTTATAGCAACATAGCAGTAATACCACCATCCATTTAGACAATGGGTCACTCTTATCTTTATTACACCAACCCACTTTGTATCTATAACCCTAATAGCCTTGTCGTGCAAAAAAATCTATTTATGTGAATTCTGAATTTTTTTGATTTTATGACCTAGCCTCAACAGGATTTTAATGGAGAGTTCCAGATTCCTATAGCCCAACGTAAAAGAGTGCTTCCTGAAAAATTGGCTCTAATTTTAAGAATATGTTCCCTTGTTCTGTACTCTTCTACGACCGAAAGTAGTTTCTTTCTATCTTGTGTTAACCACCTGATGAAGGAGCAGTGCTCTGAAAGCTAGTGCTTCCAAATAAACCTGTTGGACTATAACCTGGTGTTGTGTGATTTTTAACTTTGTACACCCCAGGCCAACACCGGCATCTCCAAATCATGGTCTCCATTCTCAAATCCCTGCAGAGATTTTCTCGCACCTTATGTTTTTATTTCAGATGCTTTGAAATATCCTGTTTGTTTTTATTATATCCTTTGTGAGGTTTGGTGCTTTGAATTGAGTACAGTGCTCTTTTTAAAGTCTAACCAGGGTATTATTTAATTAATATAATTTCCATTCACATTGGAATAAAGTCCAATATTCATGAACCTTTTTATGCTTGTTGGAAATGTTTTTTATGTATTTTACACTCGGCCCTTAAATCTCGCTGCTCCTTGGCTTGCCATTCAGAAATACTGTGACTTCCTCCTTTCCAAAATGGGTGATCACGTACTTGACAAAGTTGAACTTCATTTACCACAGATTTTAATTAATTTAAGCTATTAAACTCAGTAGAAACTTGCTGCTCTCATTTGTGCTATTTACTGTGTCACCTAACCTGGCGTCAGCAAACTTTTGTGTGCAACTCTGTTCCATATTTATAAATTCAATGAAATGCTGAGCTCCCTGTATAATTAAATCCTTGGGGATACCAATAGTAACATTGTGTTAATTAAGGTTCTTAACTGTTGTCCCTACTTTCTGTCCCTTAGCTCCTAATGAATTCCGTAGGTTTGAAGCTGGAGGCTTTCCTCTTGCGTGCTTTCTGACCCATGCAATATGCTTGTGATTTCAGCGAGCTATTCTGGAGAGCATAGAGTAGAGGTTAGTTGTCAATAGGAGCATTAAACACTTCTCTCCCATCTCCTCCACTTTCATCTCCAACATCAAAAGCAAAGATCTCATGAACTTCTTTAGCACTAAGTTTCAGAGCATTTGATCTGTTGTTTCTGCCATTTATCACCCTTCCCCCTAACTACAAGACCAAACTTGTTGTAAAATTCTCCCTTTGTCTGGTTTCTATCCCGTTCCCCTCTCTAAGTTCATTTTGTCGAAGCAACCCGCTTCACATTTTCTCTACCTGACTCACTACTTACTGGCCATCCAACTTTTCCATATTGTTGTTGGTTTTCTCCTCTTTGATATCTCATTTAGATTAGATTACTTACAGTGTGGAAACGGGCCCTTCGGCCCAACAAGTCCACACTGACCCGCCGAAGTGCAACCCACCCAGACCCATTCCCCTACATTTACCCCTTCACCTAACACTACGGGCAATTTAGCATGACCATTTCACCTAACCTTCACATTTTTGGACTGTGGTAGGAAACCAGAGCACTCAGAAGAAACCCACCCAGACACGGGAAGAATGTGCAAACTCCACACAGTTGTCTGAGGCGGGAATTGAACCCAGGTCTCTGGCGCTGTGAGGCAGCAGTGCTAACCACTGTGCCATCGTGCTTCCCTGGCCTGACTTTTATGGGGTAATAACAGTGAAACATTTAAATCTGTCATTGCTTTTTCTCCTCAGAAAACAAGCCTTAAGTCTGTTGTCTGTCCTTGCAAGGTTTTGTTGCGTCTTCAACCTCACATCCCTTTCCAAAGAACCTGAATACATTGCCACCTCCCAAACTCATGCCTGACTTTCACAGGACTCCACGTTTGAATTCCTCCAATCAGGTTCCCACCACCTCATTTACTTTTAGGAAGGGTAAACATCTTTGCTCAGTCTGCTCAACCTCTCTGCAACCTTGTTGACATGGTTGAGCACGCTATCCTCTTTATTTATCTAATGCTTCTCCTTAGTTCACCTGGATGATATTGCATTTTCTGTGTTTCATTCTTATTTATCCAATCATAGCCAGAGGAGTATCTGCGAAAGTCTCTCATTTCACTTCAGCATGGTTACCTCTGGTGTCCCCCAGGAATCCTTTTTCTCATCTGTATACTTTCTGTGAGCCATTGTGCTACAGAATCATAGAATCCCTACAGCATAGAAGCAGATCATTTGGTCCATCAAGTCCACACCAACCATGTGAAGAGCATCCTACTCAGACCCACCCCTCTATACCTGTAACCCTGCATTTTCTGTAACTAATCCATCTAGACTGCACATCCCTGGACACAGTGGACAATTTAGCAAGGTCAGTCCACCTAATCCTTGGACTGTAGGAGGAAACCAGAGCACCCAGAAGAAACCCATGCAGACAAGGGGTGAATATGCAAATTCCACAGTCACCCTAGGCTGGAATCGAACCCAGGTCCCTGGCGCTGTGAGGCAACAGTGCTAACTGCTCAGTCACCATGCCATGCATAATGCTCTCAAAGGCTCACGTAAGTCAGTTGGGAAAATTGGATGAGATTGGCAAAAATTGAAACCTTTGTACTGAGACAAGAAAATCCAGTTCTCCAACCAAATGTTGAACAGCGAGATGAGAATCTCACTAATGAGTCACAAGGTCCATTTGCATCCATTTGATACATGACCTTCCATTTTGAAGGCTGTAATGCTGGAAAAGCACAGCCAGTCAGGCAGCATCTGAGGCTAGGAGAATCAACATTCCGGGCATAAACCTTTCATCAGGAATGAGGCTTCTTCAAGTTGTGTGTCAGTGATGACACTTCTTTCTCCCCTTTAGCTGTCTCTATATTGTCAGACAGCTTATTCAACTTCTGATAGTAGATGAGCATTAATCTCCGGCAATTAATATTGTGATTCCTGAAAGCATTGTGTTCAGTCCCAGCATGAACTCTGTTCCCTAGTCGTTGAGTTCCATCCCTTTCCCTGGCAATGTTCTGAAGCTGTACCTGACTGTAAGGTTTATGTTATATTTGACCCTGAAATCAGCCTGTGAACATACATCTGTATCATAATTAAGATGGTCAGTTTCCACCTTCATAATATTTCTGGAGTCTGCCAAAAACCATATCCATTTCTTTGTACAGTTGATTCCTGTAATAAATTTCTGGTTAGTCTCTGTATCTTCCATAAAGACAAACTCATCCAAAATCCTACCTTTGTTTGGATTCACACTAAATCCCAGTTACCTTATACTTCTGTACCACGTGAGCCACATTGCTTTCAAGTTAAGCAATGCCTTGCTTTTAAAATGTTTCTCCTTGTTTCCAAATGCCTTTGTGATTTCACTGTTCTAAATCGTTGTAATCTAATCTGACCATCTTGGAATTCTGTGCTCCTTTCCTAATTCTAGCCTGTTGAGCGTGACTGATTTTAATTGCTTTAATTTGGTCGCTGTGCTAGATCACAAAGTCTGAAATTTCTTCTCTAAGGTCTCCACTGACCTTTCCTCATTTTTATGGTGCTTCTAAAATTTTAACCCGTATTTCAAATCAACCTGTTCATAGATGTTATTACACACTCTGGAGCAGGTGGGATTTGAATCCAGGTTTCCTAGTCTAGTAGTAGAGATTTTATCACTGTGCTGCAAGAGGGTCCAAATCTTTAACCAGCTTTTGATCATCTCCCCTGATACCATGTTAAATGTCTTGGTGTCATATTTCTTCATAATGCATCCTGACAATTTTTATGATGTTGACATTGCTTTAAATTTTTTTTTCCACAACCTTTTTTGCATGTTCTTACACAGGTTCAGAATGAAAATTGGCTGTGCCTCCTGAGCAAACCTTCAACTTGTCAGAAAATCCTTTCCCGGAGAGGACAACACAAAAAAAATGAATTAGATAAAGCTAACCGTCTAAATTGACAACATCATAGATTGAGGTCATTGGAGATTTCCCGACCTGTCAGGAAGCTAGAATTCTATCCCTAGCTAAGGAACACTAAATAAAGCTGCAATGGCACTGTTGGTCCAGCTGAGATGTGAATGATAATGAGTTTTGGATGAGACAATCTTCCATTCCACATGAATTGCCCAGCTTCCACTTGGAATATTTTGATAATGGAATTTTTCCCGAATGGCTTTATGGGAATTTTAACTTTGTGAGTAGAAAGAGTTATTTCCAAGTGCTATAATAAAGCCATTTAGTTTTTTAAAGATTTGGGTTAAAATACACAGAAACAAAAATATTCATCCACTCAATTAATTTTTTCCATATTAGTATATTGATTTTCATGCTGTATGTTTACTAGGGACCTAACTGAATACACTTTTATGTTTCAGCTCGTCTTCATTCCTGTCTAGATAAAATGCGAGAAGTCTTGGGGGAGTCTGTATCAGATCAAGTCATGGTCAATGCTGTGCTGAATAGTCAGTATGATGCACATAAAGCCCTGGACCTTGTGCTATCTGAGGACAACCAACAAAAAACAAAATTAAAGATGCAGAGTACAATCCCTACACGGAAATCCACAGTAGGTATGTGAATCTTTTAGGTTGTATGTGTTTTAATCGTCTCATTTACCAAAGGAAACAGCAAAGTATATGTCCAGATGTTTTGGTCTTCAGATGATGAGAGACCTGACAAACACCTGAGGTTTTGCTATGGCACTATATCGAAGTCCCAATGCATAGATTCTCTAGGTATTACTTGTGAGCTTTAAACTTATGATGGACAATTTCCCTACTTCTAGGATCCTGTGTGACTGACTCTGAGTTGGAGTTTGTGACTTTGGACAGTTCTAACCTGCTTACAAAGATAGTTAGCTGGGCAATGTTAGATAGTAAAAATCCTAGTCTGACTCTTGGGTAACTATAACTAAAACCCTTAAATGTCTCCAGCAGACCCAATGACCCATCTGCTTCCCTGTCAATCTGGCCCCCTAACTTTGACACACTTACTGCCCTTCCCACTTGGAGAAAGCGAGGGCTACAGATGCTGGAGACCAGAATTGAAAAGTATGACACTGGAAAAGCACAGCAAGTCAGGCAGCATCTGAGGAGCAGGAGAGTTGACGTTTTGGGCATAAGCCCTTCATCAGGAATGTGGTGGGGGTCAATAGGGGGTAAGGGTGCTGAGAGATAAATAGGAGGAGGGCTGTGGCTGGGGGGGAAGGTAACTTGGATGGCCATAGGTAGATGCAGGTGGGGGTGATGGTGATAGATCGGATTGGAGGGTGGAGCAGATAGGTGAGAAGGAAGATTGACAGGTGGGACAGTTCAAGAGGGTGGTGCCGTATTGGAGGGTTGGATCTGGGAAGAGGTAGGGGAAGGGAAGATGAGAAAACTGGTGAAATCAACATTGACGCCATGTGGTAGGAAGGTCCCAAAGCAGAAGATGAGTTCTTCCTCCAGGTGTCAGGTGGCTAGGATTTGACGGTGGAGGAGGCCAAGGATTTGCATGTCCTTGGCAGAGTGGGAAGGGCAGTTGAAGTGGTTGGCTATAGGGCAGTGGGGTTGTTTGGCACATATGTCCCAGAGATGTTCTCTGAAACGTTGCGCGAGTTGGCATCCTGTCTCCTCAATGTAGAGGAGACCACGTCGAGAGCAATGGACAGAGTAGATGAGGTATTTGAACGTGCAGGAAAATCTCTGCCATTTGTGGAAGGATCCTTTAGGGCCTTGGATGGAGGTGAGGGGGAAGATATGGGCGCAGGTTTTGCACCTCTTATGGTGCTCTACCCACTTATCTTACATACCTTTTCATTGTGGCTCTTCAAAGAGCATTTTGCGCGTTTAAACTCTTTATTTACCAGAATACTGCAGCTAATGCGAGGAAAAGAGGGTGTAGTTTCTACATGGATTTTGCGCTGCTATCTCTGAGGATTACTGTACTGAGTCAGGAGGATCCTACAACAGAATACTGCTCAGAAAAAGTGGTTCAAGACCATGGCTTCTTGAAAGTGGCCATGCAAGTAGATAGGAGAAAGTGAGGACTGCAGATGCTGGAGATCAGAGCTGGAAATGTGTTGCTGGAAAAGTGCAGCAGGTAAAGCAGCATCCAAGGAGCAGGAGAATCGACGTTTCGGGCATGCACCCTTCTTCAGGAATGAGAAGGGCTCATGCCCGAAACGTCGATTCTCCTGCTCCTTGGATGCTGCCTGACCTGCTGCGCTTTTCCAGCAACACATTTCCATGCAAGTAGATAGGCTGGTAAAGAAGACATATGGCATGTTTGCCTTTATTGGTTGGGGAATTGAGTACAAGAGTTAGAATGTCATGTTGCAGCTTTATAATTTGATTGGGCCACACTTAGAGTATTGAGTTCAATTCTGGTCGCCATATTGCAGGAAGGTTGAGGATCCTTTGGAGAGGGTGCAGAAGAGGTGAACCAGGATGTTGCCTGGATTAGAGGGTATGAGCTATAAGGAGAGGCTAGAAGAACACGGGTTGTTTTCTCAGGAGCAGCGGATTTAATCAAAGTCTGTAAAATTGAGATACATAGATAGGGTTGACGGTAAAAATCTTTTTCCCAGAGTTGAAATGTGTAATACCAAGTGGAATGCCTTTAAGGTGAAAGGGGAAAGTTCAAAGGAGATGTGAGGGGCAATTTGTTTTTACGCAGAGAGTGGTAGGAATCTGGAACGCGCTGCCAGGGCTGGTGGTGGAGATAGATAAGTAGGACGTTTAAGGGACTTTTAGATAAGCACATGTATATGCAGTGAATGGAGAGATATTTACGAGAGGATGTAATTACAAATTGAGGGGTGATAGATTTAAGGCAGATGTCAGAGGCAGGTTCTTTACACAGAGAGTGGTAAGGGCATGGAATGCCCTACCTGCTAATGTAGTCAAGTCAGCCATATTAGGGAGATTTAAACAATCCTTAGATAAGCACGTGGATAATTTTGGGATGGTGTAGGGGGACAAGCTGAAAATAGTTCACAGGTCAGCGCAACATCGAGGGCCGAAGGGCCTGTTCTGCGCTGTATTGTTCTATGTTCTACATGG
The DNA here is from genome assembly GCF_004010195.1 of Chiloscyllium plagiosum. Taxonomy (NCBI): domain Eukaryota; kingdom Metazoa; phylum Chordata; class Chondrichthyes; order Orectolobiformes; family Hemiscylliidae; genus Chiloscyllium; species Chiloscyllium plagiosum. The sequence goes on from NC_057712.1 coordinate 93,741,930, forward strand.
ACCAAGGGCAGGCAGATGGATTTGTTTAATTTGGTGTCATGTTCAGCACAACATCGAGGGCTGAAGGGCCTGATTTGCGCTGTATTGTTCTATGTTCTAAAAATGACAAGAAGGTCAATATGTTTTTTTGTCTGACTGGGTCAGAAATAGGATTTCTGATCCTGATCAAATGATCTGAGCCATCATATAATTTCAAAACTTTGAGAAGATTCTGTAGTCAAAGATGAAACTTGGCTAATTCCACAGGTTAGCATTTTTTTATGTTGGATTTCATCATGCATATAAAACTGTGGATTAGCATGTTAGTGCAGAAATTATGGAACCCAGGTGTGAGTTTTAGCCTGCCAGGTGAATATACATATATCTTGCTGACCTTTGCATTTAATTAATACTTACTTTTCTGCAGCACAACTGTTTGTGAATTTTAGCTTAAGTTATCCCACACTACAGTTGTACTACTGGTACTTTGGTTGAAGATTGACATGTGTGATACTGTGGACCACTTGAGCAGCCAAGATGGATCACTTAGCACTTTTGGCTAAAGATTGCTGCACATACTTAATCTTTAGCACCTATGTGTGGGGCTCTTGATCATTAAGGATGAGAATATTTGTGGAGCCGCCTCCTCCAGTGAGTTGTTTAACTGTCCACTACCATTCATGACTGGATGTGGCAGGACTGCAGAGCTCAGGTCTCATCCTTTGATTGTGCTATTCCCTAGCTGTGTCTGTTACCTATTGCCTATGCTGTTTGGCGTATGCTGTTATTCCTGTTTGGTAGCTTCAACAGGTTGACACCTCATTTTTAAGTGTGCTTGGTGCTGCTCCTGGTATGCTCTGTGCGTACTCCATTGAACCAGAGTTGATCTGGCGTGATGGTAGTGGTTGAGTGGGAGACTATGCTGGGTCGTGAGGTTGCAGATGGTGTTGAAGTACAATTCTGCAGTTGTTAGTGGTCCACAGTGCCTCATGCATGGCCAGGCTTAAGTTGCTAGATCTGTTCAAAATCTGTCCCATTTAGCATTATAGTGCCACACAACATGGAGGGTATTCTCAACGTGAAAGGTATTCTCAAGATGGAGGCAAGACTTCTGCACAAAGACTGTGTAGTGGTCACTCTTAACAATACTGTCTTAACTCTGCAGCCAGCAGCTTGGTAAGGGGTGAGGTTGAGTATACTTCTCCCTCTTGTTGGTTCCTTCACCACCTGCTGCAGAACCAGTCTAGCAGCTATATCCTTAAGGACCTGACCAGCTCAATCAGTGATGAACATTGAAATCTCTAACCAAGAACATATTTTTAGCCCTTGCCACCCTTAGTGGTTCCTCAATGTGTTGTTTAATGTGGAGGACTACTGATTCAACAGCCAAGGCAGGACAGTACATAGTAATCATCAAGTACTTTCTTTACCCATGTTTCCTTCATGAGGACTGAGATCAACATTGAGGACTCTTGGGGCAACTTCCTCCTGATTGTTTACCACTGTGCCACTGCCTCTACTGGGTCTCCATGCTGGTGGGACAGGATACATCTAATGATAGTGGTGGTGATGCCTGAGACATAGTCACACTCATGGATTAATGCCGTATAGACAATGTCAGGCTGTCGCTTCACTCGTGTGTGAGACAGCTCTCCCAGTTTTAGGGCTAACCAGCCAGATGTTAGGAGAATAGGGTTGTTTTTGCCATTGTCATTTATGGTGCCTAGGTTAGTATCGCGTGGTCTGTCTGGTTCCCTTTCTTTGTTGAGACTTTTCATAGCAATTGTTACAGCTGAGTGGCTTGCTGGCCGTTTCAGCGGTCAGTTGAGAATCAGTTGCATTGCTGTGACTCTGAAGTCACATGTAGGCCAGACTAGGTGAGGAGAGAAAGATTTTCTTTCCTGAAGGACGTTAGTGAGCCAGATGGCTTTTTCTGACACTCAACAATGGTTTTATCGTCATCAGTAGATTCTACGTATTTTTCAAAACTGTTCAGAAGAAGGATCACTAGACCCAAGATGTCAACTCTGTTTTCTGTCCATAGATGCTGTCAGACCTGGTGCGTTTCTCCAACTATTTTGTTGCGAGTAGTGGTGTTCCCTTGCATCTGCGATCCTTAGAACACAAAATATTTTTTATTCCAAAGAATGTTCTTGAAATTTGCTTAAGGGCTACTTTTTGATTTTCTGGGGTTCCTTTTTGATTTGCAAGAGTTCCTTTTTCATTGCTTCTAACTCATTTATTAGATGACCTCATTATACTGCAACAATACCTTGTGCTTGTGCTGACGTATAGGCTTGCACTGAAGCAGAATTCAGAGATTTCATCAGTATTTTTACTAATTATCAGTCCTTTTATAAACTTAAAGTGACATCACACAAGGAAAGCATTGATTTCCGGCACACAATGATATTTAAATTGACACAAGAGGCGAAAGTTACCAAACGTTTTACACAAAGTAACTGACAGACACACAAGGAAATCATTACCACAAATACACTTTAGATTTAGTGAGATCATTTTTCCAGTGACTTTTAGACAAAGTTAGAACATTTTTACCAGATACTCCCATTTAAACTGCATCTCTGATCTCAATGCCAGACTTAAGTTTAACAGTTCATTGCAAATGGATCAACCACAATTTTCCGTGTAAAATAATTCTTGAAATTATGCAGCCTTAAACAAAAACTAATGGTGGAAATGGTTAGTTCTCTTGTTAGAGATGGTTACTGCCTGGCAATTGTGTGGTATAAATGTTATTGAAATTTACCAACCCAAGCCTGTATGTTGAACTGCATGCCATGCTGCTCAGAAATTTTCAGATTTTTGCTCTCTGTTGTATCAGTTGACAAATGGCCAAATGGTGAGTGTTTTAAAGGTCAGGGTACAGTAAATAGTAGAGATGGGAGCATAAAATTCCAGCTACATTGATAGATTGAATGGGCAAAAGTGGCAGATGAATTTTGATGTAGATCAGTATACGGTAATTCATTTTTTGACCAGAAAAAGAGTAAATTCAAATTTTTTCTAAAATATTACAAACCTAGGTACAGTGGAGACACCAAGGTTGGTTTGATCTCATCCTGCTTCCAGGGAGAGGGATGGCATTTTGGTAGCTATGGCATAGAATTTGGTGCAGAGAATGAGAACATTATCTTCAGTGTTCACACTATTTAATTGTAACAAATTATTACTTGTTCTGAGTGTAAGGTAAGGCGTTTGTTGAATTAGCAAATGTAGCAGAGTGGAAAAAAGGTTAAATTTTACAATTCTACAATTCTGTCGATAGTGAAATGGAGCCAGAATGCTTTAGGGCTGCAAGACTTAAACTATGGATAAACTGAGAATGCAGTGGGGCTTGGGGGTGACTTGTTTGAGGAATTTAGGATTTTGAAAGGAAGTGATAGTTTTTTTGAGGGCAAGTGTTTCCACTGATGAAACTATCTGGAATGAATGGACATTATCTTAAAATAAGAATCATGTGATTCAGGAGAGAAGACAGGAAGTGCCTAAACAGAAGATATGTAATGGATGGAATAATTACAGAGAACTATTCCACAAAGGCAGATCCCAACAGATATTTGCTTACCAATGGTATTAGTGATTTTGGCGTCAAGGTAGGACTTTTGGATAAAGATCGGACAGAATGGGCTTGCGGAGCCTTGCCAGGTGCTTAATAATGCAACCTAAAAGGGCAGATCCATCACACAATCTAGGATTTGGTCAGACTACCTTTCAAGCTAACTGATAAAATGGTCCTAAGTGGACAAATAGCAGGAAATGTAATCATATTGCAGACAATAATTTATGTATTTTTTAGCTGGCTGCATGTCAGTTATTTTCTTGTGGCTACATCTAAGGCAAACTCCAATAGTCTAACTAATTTCTACCTGGTTCATTGAAGTCGGTTCTTATTATCAGATGAATGTACAGAATATCCAGAAATTTTATTTGTGGATTTCTTAATATTTTGGTCCGAGACAATGATGGTTTTAGGCTTCAGTGAATGTCCTCTTTTTGTGAATCTTTCTGATCAAAAAAGAAATGTACATTTATATATCTCAACATGGTTAGATGATTTCTAACCAAGATGTTGTCAGTGCTTCCATCGTAAGTTTTGTGAAGTGATTTTAATTTCTTGCATTCTAACATGTAACAACTAGCACATTCCAAATTTAAAGTAATAATGTGCTGGATGTAATAAGATCATGGGCGACATGGTGGCTCAGTGATTACCATTGCCTCACAGTGTCAGAGACCCGGGTTTGATTCCAGCCTTGGGTGACTGTGTATGTGATGTTGGCACATTCTTTCTGTGTCTGTGTGCATTTCTGCTGGATGTTCCAGTTTCCTCCCACAGTCCAAGGATGTGCAGGTTAGGAGGAATGGCCATGCTAAGTTGTCTGTAGTGTCCAGGGATGTGCAGATGGGTTAGCCATGTTAAATGTGAGGTTATGGGGATAGGATGGTTGGGGGTGCTGTGATGCTATTAGGAAGGTCTGTGCAGACTTGATGGTGAAAGTGGGGACTGCAGATGCTGGAGTTCAGAGTCAAGATTAGAGTGGTGCTGGAAAAGCACAGCAGGTCAGGCAGCATCCGAGGAGCAGAAAAATCGACGTTTCGGGCAAAAGCCCTTCATCAGGAATTCCTTTATACCCCTCATTCCTGATGAAGGGCTTTTGCCCGAAACACCGATTTTCCTGCTCCTCGGATGCTGCTTGACCTGCTGTGCTTTCCCAGCACCACTCTAATCTTGACCCAGACTTGATGGGCCAAATGCCTCTTTCCACACTGTTGGCACTCTGTTTAGGGCAGCACGGTGGCTCAGTGATTAATTAGCACTGCTGCCACACAGTGCAATGGACCAGCGTTCAATTCCAGCCTTGGGCAACTGTCTGTGGAGTTTGCATATTCTCCCTGTGTCTGCATGAGTTTCCTCTGGATGCTCCAGTTTCCTCCCACTGTCCAGAGATATGCAGGTGAGGGGAATTGGCCATGCTAAATTGTCCATAGTGTTCAGGGATGTATAAGTCAGGTGCACCAGTTAGGGGAGATACAGAGTAATGGGTCTTGGTGGGATATTCTTTGAAGGGGCAATGTGGACTTGTTGGGCGAAGGGCCTGTTTCCACACTCTGGGGATTCTTTAAAAAAAAAAGGAGTAAAATTTGGCAGTTTGATTCTTCGAGTGTACTCTGCCGTTTGATCATGGCTGATCAGTTTCTCAACCCCAAATAATGAACTCGTCAGGCAGCGTCTGCAGAGAGAGAAAGGGTGATTATGTTTTAGGTCCATTTTGTTTTAATAAGGCCTTTCACCTAAACCTTGCTTTTGTTTTTCTTTCCGTAGATGCTGCCTGACCTACTGATATTTCCTGCATATTGTATTTTCATTTTAGATTGTAGCATCCAGAGCAGTTTACTTCTATCTATTTAATTAGTTTTGATAATTTTATATTTTTGAAAAGTCATTTTAGTAACAAATGCCTTTTTTCCTTTTGTTTCTTTTGTGGCCCCGTCTTCTTCCAATCTGACAAAATTGGGGATTGCCTTTGGGTTTCTGAAATCCTATTTGGTTTCTTGTTCATTATCTGACCATTTCTGGCTATCGTAAGGTAAGGAGATATATTTTATTCATCCAAATTAGTAGATTCTAAACACCCAGATTCACGTTTACCAGTAATGTTATTAGATGATACTGATAATTCTTCAGCTTTTGATTTGAGTATTCTATTGTCGACCAAATCTGAGTTAAGTTGTGTGTCTGCTCCCATGGCAGCCTGTGAATCTGTTAATAATGAAAGTGCAAATGGGGGAGAGGAAACCTCAGCACAGTGCATTTCATTGTTGGAAATGATCCAAGAAACCCCAAATGTGGTACAGACAGATGTGAAGATGTTGAATGGCCCATTGACTGACCAGGCTGCAATAAGTTCAGACAGAGGCATAAATCTCGCATATCTGATTAAAGCCAGTGAACATAGTGATCAAGATTTGAATTCAACTATGCTACCTCTCTGTGATGTATCAGAATTGCCTCCAGTAATGAATTTTGAACAGTCTGTCAGGCCTGCATCAGACATATCAAGGTTGTCTGTATTAACACAAAATAATACTGAAGGAACTTTGCAACCTTCCCCAACGTCCCTCTCAAAACTGTCTTTTACAATATTAAACGCCAATCACCTTTCATCCAACTCTTTAAATGCGCCAGCACAAAACCCTGAGTGCTTAACTTCATCTCTTAGGGCTTTGAGTCTTGTCGATCAACTGAACCAACACCAGCAGAAAAGTAATGGACTCAATAATACTCTGGTTACAAATGCCCAAAGCAGTCCAGTAGACATAACAGGAGGAAACAATTTGTCCTTTCATCAATATGGAAGTCCGTCTCTAGCTGATCTTATTGAGGAACATGAAAAAAATAGTCCCAACAGCTCAGTTTCCTCCTCTGTTCCTTCTCAGTTTCAGTCAGTAACGTCAGCGCATAGTGCAATATTGCCATTAGGGTCTTTATCTTTGGCACAGTTAGCCAGTGAATGCCAGACTAAAACAACAACAGATACATTCACAGGATCGTTGTCATCTTTAATAACACCCAAACCAATGTGTACTTCTGAAATGGGGAAAATGTCACTGTTTGATTTGATCACAGAAAATACTCAGCAAATGCCTGAAAATTCAAAAGCAAAGGATGCTCATTTTGTTACATGTGAAATTCCGCATTCTTCAGAAAAAGCCATAGGGCAGCTATCTACTGATTTGAATGTGCTGACACAACAAAATACCTGTGCACTGGACACTGATCTTCTAAGCATGTTTGTCCAAAAATCTGACCTCCAAAATACAAAGCCGGCAAATTACAAAACATTTAATAGGAATGCAAGTATTCATAATCACAAGCTTTCAAAGCGAACGAGGACCACATCTTGGACAAAACATTGTTGTGCTGAACCATCTTGTTTTGCTCTTGCAATATGTTTTCAGAATCCTGTAAGAAAAAAGAAAAAGTCTTTACTTAATATTCACACAACATTTTTATATAGCAGGCAAGTTCCAGAAACAAAGGGAGAAGATCAGATTCCTTTATTTGAAATAAAACCATTTGACTTCAGTACACCTTCTCCAGATGATATTATAAAGGCTAGCCAGAAGAAAGCTTTTATTAGAGACTAAGGCTAATATGATGCTGCCTTCCTTTGTTTTATACTGGGGGATTTTTTTTTGTTGTGTTGAAGAATATTTTGGACTGGATCTTCATTTGAATTTTTGGGGAAGTTGTTCAATTACAGGCGTTGTTTCAGGCTGTTGGTGCATATTAAAAAAGACGGAAGGTTGTTGGCAAACTTTCCACACTTTGTTTAGTTCAGTCACTGGGTACTATCCATTATGACATAATGATGACCTTTACCTCAAAGATATGTGTGTGTATATAATCTTCATTCTTCATGTGCTGTATTAAGATGACTTCATTTGGACCAATCTTTATAAAAATGTTAGATTTTTATTTTTATTTTTAATTTTTCTAATATTCTTAACTGGATTTTACAGAAATACAACTTTGGTGTATTTGTAATTTTTCTATAATTCTAATAGTGAAAAGCAGTTTTCCAATTTGCAAGAATTTCTTTCTTTCTTTCCCAAACTGAAGTTGGGCATTTAACAAAAATTTGTTGCACTTGCTTCAAGTGAAACCACACTACAGAAGACTGTGATGCAAGAATTAATATTTTTTAAAACATATAAGATCCTAAAAGGTGCAAAATGGTGTTTTTTGGTGATGCTGTGGAACTGGTTGTTTTTTCAGCACTGTTCTGTGCATTTTTCAAATTGTGAATCTAAGCACTTCCTTTATATCACAGTTGATAACCATGCAAAACAGTAATTCCACTGGAAGTATGTAAGTTGTATGAGAGTCTAGAATAGTCAATTTTAAGATCACTTAAGTTTATACCAATTACTGCACAAAAGTTCACTTCTAAAATATCAATGAGACAGGCATAAAGGTTGTGTTGTGAATTAGTATTTTCCATTACTGCCTCATATTGACCTCTATGAAATATAAGCAGACACTTTCATTTTACTATGTCATAGCTGATGTCAGAAAATCAAATAAAATATAGTGGGGGTAACGTTTCTCTTCCAGCAGTGCAAAACTGTCAGTAAATTGGCCATAGCGCTTTTACTGTGTCTGTTATTATTTTCCATTGACTTCAAAAATATTGCCAAGATTTTCTTTTTACTTCAAATCAAGTGTAAGTAACAGAAAAACCAGGAAACAAGGTTCCAACAATCGTTCTGTGATCTTAAGTTGAAGGACAATTACTATAAAATAGACAGCCAATTTACAATTTGTTTCTTTCACACTGCTGGAGTGGACTAGTTTCACACCTAAGCCTAGTCCTCTTGTTAGCCATTGTAGTCAGGCATTTTTTGTCTTCTCTGGTGAAATGGTGAAGTAGGTTAAGCTGTTAAATTGTAGGATTTCCTTCCAATGATATTGCAGTTACTGCCCCTACTTCTTGTGCGATCACTGAATCTCATCCTCCAACTTGCAAACTGACAAAAATGGTTTGATAAAAAAGTCAGATTGTAAATAGATTAAAATTGGACAGCTGTATGTTCAAGTCCATTGTTGTACATGACTTGATTCGCCCACGACAGTTGCAATTTCATGAGCTGAAAGTTTTGGAGTGAACTTACCATTGAAATACGATCTCTGCAGAATTTCAACTTATTGTTTTTGTCACTGTAATTGACACTGGCATGTTTTATTGTTCATGCTTAATGTTATATATTTAAAAGATGCAAAAGATTTTAACAGATATTAGAAAATTAAAATGATTTGATCGAGCTATTCATAAGCCAATATTTTAAAACTTGAATACATTTCAAATGAGTTAATTTACTACCAGTATATATTTTTATATAAAAGTTAAATCACTGAATTTAGATTTTACAGTGTTATTTAATATTGAGATTTTGAATTTGTAATGTCATTGAAAATTGGTCTTATGGATTCTGGACGACATGAATAAATTCAGTTTTAAACAAAAGAAGGTTATTGCCTGGATTGTGCATTGAGAATAATGGTGAGGCTAACATTAGTGAATTAACTGCATTAGATAAAATGACAGCAGCCTTCAGATCGTATGGTTGCAGTTAAAACTGGAAATTCAGAAGATATAGTCTTGATTTAACCTACTACATCACAGATTGTGCTGTAATGTTAAAGTGGGTCCTTGATTTATGAATATTTGACATTTGAACACAACCTCATAGAGATGTCATTTTAACTAAATATTTCCGTACTTACAGCTGTTTATATTATCCTGTATTATGTTCCGACTTGCAAATAAATTGACTTGTGAATAAATTGACTTAAAAATGGAACCCCTTTGTGATGTACAGATTGCCCATACCTTGCTGACAGGTTCAATACTAAGATTATTGAAAGGATGTGAAGTTACAGTGGTTAATCATCCTCTCACATTAAGGCAGCTAAGTTTAGGGCTGGTGTTTTTAGAAATGGATCAGGCTGAGATGTAAGGTTGCGATATGGTCAAGTTGGACCAAAAGGTCTGTTTCTATGCTGTATGACTCTCTCTCTCTCTCTATAACTAAATGCTTAGCAGTTACACTGGCTTAACAATCTCATTGGCCCTGAACATTTAATTTTATGTGTGTAGAAGGTGTTACTTCTGTGAAAATTGGTACGCTATTGGTGATTTTTAAAAACAAATGCTTAAATTTTCTGTGCCTACACTTAGGTCTTTCTCAGTCATCTATCTTTCTTTCCTAATTTTTATTTTGCTTTCTGTACATCGTTTATATCTAATTTCTGCTTTATGCTTCCTGGTTTAGAATCTGTGTTGTGAGAATTCTTTAACCTTCCATGAGGTTAAAGAGCTTTCACTGTTTCTTGAACCACTCTCAAGCATCAGACATTTCCCTGAAGAAGGTGCTGTGCTGGATGACATGGTGGGTGTGCCTGCGCTGAAAAGCCCTCAAGCTCTCTGGGCAGTTGACACTGCAGCAAATGGCAAGCGCCATTCCTTTTTTTGCTTTGTACAAAATCTTCCCTTTTTCAGTTTTACAAACTTAGTTTCCGAGTTAAGAAACACTTGTAGCTGCTATATGGAGCTAGATGTGTTGGGTGCTAAACTGAAGAAGAAGGAAGGGAACAATTTACAGTCTGGAAGACAAAATAGAACACAAGGCCTTATTGACCCAAAAGATCCTTAAAAAAAATCACGGAAAGTAAAATAAGGTTAAGAAAGTGTTGTTTGAGGAGCTGGCAGCTGATGATAAGCAAATGAAAGCAGAAGTCAGTGATCAGAACAGTAGAAGGAAAAACATGAGAGAAAATGTAACAAGGAGAAAAATATGAAATTCAAGATGCTCAGTCAAGTACGTAGGTCATGAGCAGTCAGCAAAATAATTTAACTTGGATCCTGAAAAGTTGAGAATTGTAACAGACATACAGCAATCAATGGATGTGATAGCTGTACAATAGTTTGTTGGATTCGTGAGCTAATGAGCAAAATTCTTGCTTAATTTGTCATCAGATTGGCAGTGATTTTACATAAGTGTTGACAAGGATATGCAGTGGTACTGGGGCACAGAATAAGTAGCAGCTTTTATTCAAATAAAAAAAAACTAGCAACAACAGATCAACATGTTGTGGAAGTCATTAACACCACAATGACATTTAATCTGAATCTTTCTTTAATCAGACACCAGGCATTCCCCAGGGAAGGAACATCACCCCAATAATGAGCAGATACCAGACAAAAAACAACAACCAACTCACGCGTGTCATCAAAAAAACCAATACACTTTAAAGATAATGAAAGAAATGCATACGTGAGATTCCAGAATTAATAGAGTTTTGTTAATAACTTCTAAACAAAAAAAACCCGAAAGAACTGTGGATGCTGGAAATCAGAAACAAAAACAGAATTTGTTGGGAAAACTCAGCAGGTCTGGGCAGATAAAAGAATGGGTAAATGTCATCACAGGAGAATGAAAAGCTGCTAATGTGGACTGTTAGTGGCTGATAATGGGTTGTTTGTAGTCCATGTAATATCTGGTCTGCGGGGGGTTGGGTTAAGGGTGGCACGGTGGCTAAGTGGTTAGCATTGCTGCCTCACAGTGCCAGGCACCCAGGATCGATTCCAGCCTTAGGTCACTGCCTGCATGGAGTTTGCACCTTCTGCCCATGTCTGTGTGGGTTTCCTCCCATAATCCAAAGATGTGCAGGTCAGGTGAATTGGCCATGCTAAATTGCCCATGGTGTTCAGGGGTGTGTAGGTTAGGTGCATTAGTCAGGAGTAAATGTAGAGTAATAGGGTAGGGGAATGTTCTGGGTGAGTTACTCTTCAGAGGGCCGGTGTGGACATTTTGGGCCCAATGGCCTATCCCCACTATCGGGACTGTATGATTCTATACATAGCACACTTGGATCATCAAGACAACCCATTGTGATTTCTAATTTATATACACAGAATAAGCAGTTCAGGTTTAAACCCCATCACCAGCTTCTCTAGGATATTTGTGAATAGACTATAAAAGCAGGCCTTACTAGCAAACCCCATATCCCATGACTAAATTTTCAAAAGTTAGTAATCCTGGAAATGTATATCAGCAACTATTAAACAAAAAGTTTTAATTTTAGATCTTCTGCATTAAATGATTGTCCTGCCTCAAGTTTGCAAATACTGGTGGATTTCCAGTATTGCAATTTTGATTTTAAACCTGGAAATTAAGTAGTGTTTTTTTCAACTTTGTAGATGCTTGAAATCTGAAGTCAAAACAGATTGTCCTGGAGATAATCAGATCAAGTAGCATCTCAGGATAGAGAAGCAGAATGAATGTTTAATGTCAAATATGATCTTTAGAACTGAAGGAAGGTAGAAATAGTTTGGGTATTATGTCATCTGAAAGAAGGAAAAGGGGAGAAGAACAAAATGTAGGGTCCTGGGATAGGTAGAGATTAAAATGCTCAAGATGTTGTGGAATAAAAGACACAGTAGATGGGAATGGTTAAAGTGAACATACAAAGCATTTTTCCCAGTGCAATGAGCAGCTTTGTCCAAAAACATAAACATGAAAAATAAGACTCAAACTAGCACATGATCAAAAGTCAGAATCAAACTTGGGCACAGGCTTAATGGTCTAAGATTGTTGAAGTCTTTGAACCTGGAAGGTTGAAATTGGAAAATTAGGTCCTGCTCTTTGAGCTTACATTGAATTTCACTGGAAAACACTGCCGCAGAAACATAAGCAGGGGAACAAAGTGGTACATTAAACTGGTCATCAACCAGATATTTGGGTTCATTCTTGTGTACTGAGTGGCAGTGTTTCACAAGGCAGTCATCCAATCTATTTCATCTCCCTAACATAGCAAATATAGTAGACTAAACTGAAAGAAATATCAATAAGTAGCTGTCTCACCTACAAGCAGTTTTAGGGCCATGGGCAGTGAGAAATGGGTAGGTGTTTACATCTTCTTTGACTACTTGGGAAAGTTCTGAAATACAGGAAATGTTACTACTATTGCTGAGGACCCTGTCAATCTGGGGAGGGGTTGGATGGGGTAGTGAAGAGATTAACTTGGTTCAGGGAAAAGGAGGATGCATACGAAGCACTTGTTGAACGTCGCATTATCAAAACAGAAGACAGCAAGTGAAACCGAAAAAAAAGCAGCAGAACAAGGATATGTATGGATACCCATAGCAGCACCATTTGGAGGAAGTGGGATGAATTAAAGAAAATGATTCAGTGAAAATAGACAAATTCAAGAATGGGTTTGGCCAGGTATATGGGGATGGTGGTGAAAACCTATTCAGTCTCTGTTTAAGAATGAAATGGAGAGCCCAGAGATGTCCTGGTGACTTGAGGTGTAGAGAGTTCGGACCTTCATAGAGTCGTAGAGATGTACAGCATGGAAACAGACCGTTCGGTCCAACCCGTCCATGCCAACCAGATATCCCAACCCAATCTAATCCCAACTGCCAGCACCTGGCCCATATCCCTCCAAACCCTTCCTATTCATATACCCATCCAAATGCCTTTTAAATGTTGCAATTTTACCAGCCTCCACCACTTCCTCTGGCAGCTCATTCCATGCATGTACCATCCTCTGCATGAAATAGTTGCCCCGTAGGTCTCTTTTATATCTTTCCCCTCTCACCCTAAACCTATGCCCTCTTGGTAGGGAGGATTCAGGTCTAATAAATTGGAAATTTTTGAAATGAGGTCAGGTGTCAAAAAGGTTGTGATATAGGGGGTGGGAAGAAATTGGACCAAGAGAGAAAAATATTTATGACAGGCAAAGTAAGTTCATAAGGGCAGGAGCAAGCTGAAACAAGTCTATCAGGGCAGTCCTGTTATAGAATTTCATTTTTATTATTTTATTTCATTCAGCATCTGAACACAAGCTTCTGATCACATATGGAACGGAAAAAAGTGAGATTCATGTTACAGGTTAATCATCTGTTTGTATGCAAATCATTGGTTTCATTGGTTACCGAAAATGCAACAATAATGGTGGTCCAAGCTGAACGCAGTGCTGAATTCTTACACAAAATTGAAAACTGAAATGACTGTCAAACTTGGATATTTAACACATATGAGCTTTGCTGAAAAATAACACCTTTTGTCTGAGTGTTTCATTTTGTGCACTGTCATAAAAACAGAATTGTGGAGGCATAGCAGGAAGCCAATCAACCCATTGTGCTTGTGCTTGTTCCATTACCTAGTACCAGTCTCCTACCTTTTCCCTTCTATCCCTGCACACCATTTCTAACTAAATAATTGTCCATTGCCCACTTGAATGCTTTAGTTGAACCTTCCTCCGCCACATTTCCAGGCAGTGCATTGCTACTGTATGAAAACATTTTTTTCTCACATCACCCTTGTTTTGCATACCACTTGAAATCTATACTCTCTCTTTTTTTGTTTTATGAGCAGGAGCGGCTTCTCCCTGTTTGCTCTGTCCAGCTCATGGCTTTGATAATCTTGAGCAAATCTCCTCGCAGCCGTTTTCTGTTCAGGGAGAACAATCCCAACCTCTTCAATCTATCCTCATAACTGAAGTTTCTCATAAGAATCATTGAATGCTATTGTGTGGAAAGAGGCCATTCAGTCCATCAAATCACCAGACCTCTGAAGAGCATCCCACCCAGGCTCAGCCCCCTACTCTACCTCCTAACCCTATAAAGAGGCCCATGATCAGTGGATCAGGAGCCTGAACAGCATGTATTTGGAATTGGGAATTTTTTTTTTTAAACATTTTTTACTGAGTAGATGTCTTGCTATATTTTTGAGAATATCTATTCAGTGAAAGATAATATGTTCAAAATTTGGGAATCCACTGATTATTGTAAGTGCTACTCTGTTAAAGATAGAATGGATTAGATCAGTAAAAAACACATACGTCTACACTGTCAAAAAAGTGCTGCAAACTGAATTTGCAAAGTGTTTTTCTTTTCAGCAATACAGGTTTTGTTTTGGGTCCATGCTGAGTGTGCATATTTTTGGTGTAGATTGTGATGAATATCTTTTTGGGTGGGTTGTTTAGTGTAGCTGCTTGAGTGTGTGCAATGGAAGTATACAGAGCTGACAGAATCTAACACTGATTTGACTCCAGCAATGCCATTTGTGACAAGATGACCTCCTTTAAACTTGCTTGGCTGCACATGTTCAGCAACAAGAAATATCTCCCTGGTTGTCCTATTTAAAAGGATCAGTAATCACTTTTATCTTAGTTACTCATTGATATCTGCTGGCTATTGCTAACCTGTAAAAGTATCATTTAAATTTGATAACATTCGTGGAGAGTGTCGTGGAATATGTGAAGAATCTGGTTTTTACTTCAGGGTTTCTGCTCAGGTAATTTGCTTCCTAGCCGCAGGCGCATTAGTTTACTTCTCCTGGTCTGCAGTGTAATGGGGACAATAAGCAAAGCTGGAAATGTGTTGCTGGAAAAGCGCAGCAGGTCAGGCAGCATCCAGGGAACAGGCCAGCAACACATTTCCAGCTCTGATCTCCAGCATCTGCAGACCTCACTTTCTCCACAATAAGCAAAGGTAATACTAAATTGAGCAAGTCATTTAAAAAGAGGATAGTTGGAAGGGCTCTTAGCAGGGGACTATATCTATTTACTGTCTAAGGGAACAATTCTCTTCACCTTCAGTGGGGAGCACCATGTGTGACATTTGCATTTCACTAAAGATGTTTTTGTTGAAACCTCCAAACTATTGCTGGCAGTTGTGCAGTTTGAGTGTGGTGAGAATAATATTGCAAGTGGTAGTGGAGATGACCATGGCCATGAGTAGTTTTCATGTTGGGCTCTTTGGCTGGTGTAAGTGACATTTCTAATATCACGCAGTTTGCTGCCTGCTACTGTATAACAAAGGTTACTGAGGCTGTGTATGAGAGAAAAATGGAATAAGTTTCAGTCTCTGCCAGAGAAGTGGTGGAGTGAACGTACAGTTTTGCTAGGATAGTGGGCTTCCCATGTTGCAAGATTCCATTGACTCTGTGCATGTTACATTTCAGGTGGTACTTGCAACTTCAGCCTTGTCCTGTATGCAGCTGGAAGGGGTTCCATTCCCAAAATGTATAGCCACTGTGTAACTATATTCAGTACATTCTGCAGATCAGTGCCTGGTACTGCCAGCATTCATTATGTCATTATGCTACAGCTGTCCATTGTTGCTTTTGCATGATACGCGCTACCCTCTGACTACCTGGTTCATGACTCTGGTGCAAAACCATTTTTCTCATGTGCAGCAGGCGTTATGAGTTGTGCAAGACCATTTGAATTCTTGACAACTGAGGAAGAGGAATGAATGAAGTACCAAAAACTACAGATGGCTATGCATGATAGGTTCATCTGACTGTGAATACAACCCTCACTCTCCAATCAAAAACACCTAACTTTCTCACTGGCACCGACCACTGACCATCACAGCATCCTCTTGACTGCAATGCTCCAATATAAGCTACTCAAAACTAACATTCCAAACCAAATTTATAAGTTAAAATATTTAACATATTTCATTCAAAAGTCCTCTCATCCTTTTGCAGTCTTTTATTGCCTTTCTTCCATACGTTTTTGCTTGTTTCTCTCAGTGACGGCAGCATGACTGATAGAAGGCTGTAAACTACCTTACGAGATGATTTAAAACATTTCTGGGCTGAGAAGACCTCAACATGGGCGGTACGGTGGCTCAGTGGTTAGCACTGCTGCCTCATAGCGCCAGGGACCCAGGTTTGATTCTTGGGTGACTGTCTGTGTGGAGTTTGTACGTTCTCCCTGTGTCTGTATGGGTTTCCTCCTGGTGCTCAGGTTTCCAACCCAGAGCAAATCTTAGCAGGACTTATACACTTAATGGTAAGGTCCAAGGGAGTGTTGCTGAACAAAGAGACCTTGGAGTGCAGGTTCATAGCTTCTTGAAAGTGGAGAAGCAGATAGATAGGATAGTGAAGAAGGCGTTTGGAATGCTTTCCTTTATTGGTCAGAGTATTGAGTACAGGAGTTGGGAGGTCATGTTGTGGCTGTACAGGACATTGGTTAGGCCACTGTTGGAATATTGCGTGCAGTTCTGGTCTCCTTCCTATCAGAAAGATGTTGTGAAACTTGAAAGGGTTCAGAAAAGATTTACAAG